>NC_044991.1:22461995-22761995 GCF_008728515.1 Papio anubis | reverse complement strand
ATAGGGATCTGGTGGTGATTAACTGTTTTTGTTTGTTGAAATATGTATTCAACTGTAGAACTTTCTGGCCCTCCAACTATTAGTAGCGTCTAAATCACCCCCCACCGACAGTGTCCCCAGACCAGAGACGTGCGGGACAGCTCTGCTGCATGCACGGTTGTGCTCTCTGCTTGGTGGATGTGAGGCTATGGTGTAGAGATGAGGATAAAACTAGAGAGATACGTGCTCAGTAATGACACACGGCCACTCCATGTGCTGCAAAGAAATCTAGACAGTGTGGAAAGGGTGAGAAAGTGATCCAGATACAGCACTTAAAACCGAGAGAACTCATGCTTTAATAGACACTGAAAATCACAAAGGAGCAAGGCCAAGTGCCTTAGCAATCTCAATAAAAATATGAAGTTCTTTTTACATGGTAAATTTCATAATATAAAAAGTTTAATGTCTGGAAACCGTGTAATTTACAAAAAAAGTCCACGTAGGCCAAAGATGGCTAACACTGCATATAAGGAACGTGAATGCCACTGGGAAGGTATCTGAGGAGGGGCGGGACCACAGGTGTCCTGACAGGAAACATCTTTGAAGGATGTGGCACAAACAAGGGCCCAGTTCACAAACCAAAGGTACACTCGGATAGAACAGCAGAATAGGTGATGAAAATTATACAGTTTCCACTTGTTGCCTACTTACTGAAAGCAAACCAGATTATTGCATGGCATTTTTCCAACCTGAACTGAAATTCTCAAGGCTACAGTTCTTTTTGTGGGTCTGCAAGTGTGTGTGGCCGGGAGGTGGCGGGATCGGCATGGCCGGGACTGGCTGCAGTGATCATGTGCTGGAGGTCACTGGGTTGGAGAAAGCAGGATCAGGACAGCGTGGGTGGCACCTTCGTCTCCTGCTAAAACCCAGCAACTTTCAGTGTGGACCGTGAATTTTTAAAAAATGGAATGGAGGTGAAAACTATTTCATTTTGTGCTGCACATCAGTGTGGCTCAAAATGTAAGTTTTAGTAGCAATTTTTCTCTTGGTATTTTGACTTAATTAAAAAATCAAATTAGTTGAGTCATTTACTGGAGAGAATTAAGAAAGCTTTGACTCCCTTGCTCTGTGGTCCTGCTGAGGTTTCTAAGAGAGGGGAGTTGTACGGCTTATCGTCATTGTATTTACATCTGATGGAGTAGCAGAGGGTGGGACATGCCAGTTTAAATATATGCAATGCTTTCTGCAAATGGTAAGCCAAAAATTGTTTTGTAAATATTACCCACATCCATGGACTCCTCCCAAGTGGGACAAAGAACCAAGGGCTATGCAGGAGGCATTTGCTTCATCCACGTGGCCCTTACATACCCGGGCTTCCCGGACGCCAGTCAGTCTATCCACTACCTGACTTGCTCTTCCTAGACTGGAGAAACAAAACATTATTCCATTTTCTGTCATCTATACCAGGAGTCAGCAAACTTATTAAAAGGCCAGGTATTGGCCGGGTGCGGTAGCTCACACCTGTAATCCCAGCACTTTGGGAGGCCGAGGCGGGTGGATCACCTGAGGTCATGAGTTCGAGACCAGCCTGGCCAACATGGTGAAACCCCGTCTCTACTAAAAATATAAAAATTAGCAGGTCATGGTAGTGGGTGCCTGTAATCCCAGCTACTCAGGAGGCTGAGGCAGGGAGAATCGCTTGAACCCAGGAGGAAGAGGTTGCAGTGAGCCGAAATTGCGCCATTGCACTCTAGCCTGGGCGACAGAGTGAGACTCTGTCTCAAAAAAAAAAAAAAAAAAAGCCAGGTATTAAATATTTTATGTGGTGTGGGCCAAAGGCAAAATCAAGAATATTATGTAATTACTTATATAACCCTTTAAAAAGGTAACTTAGCTCATGGCTGTGAAAAACCATACCGCTGACCAGACTTAGCCTGTGGGTCATAGTTGCCAACTCCTGATGTACACAAAGAAATCTTGGTGAATTACGCAATTTCCCTTAATTCTAAGTGCATACTTTTTTCAGTGTAGCCTGAAACGTTCACTTTGATTTTATGATTTTACATCCGTTTTACTCATATAGGAACACCAAGACGGACATACACATAAAGTGGCGGTGACTCTACAGTGGCCTCTAGACTGGTCTATCATTTTATCACTTTTGTTTTCCCTTCCTTGAAACTTATATCTAAGACAGAATAAAACCACATAAACCATTTGGCTCTTCAATATGAAACCTAAAACAATAATGTACATGGGACTAAAACCAGGTTAGAGTCCATGAGTCCTCCTAACTGGCTCAATAACCACAGGAAGTGGCAGAGTGGTGGGGGTGTTTGCTAGAGAGGGGCAAGTAGGGCGGCACCCTTCCCCTCACGGAAGGAGAGCACAGACCCCAGAGCTTTACTCCAGGGATCCTTGGCACTTGGGAAAGAAAGAGGCTGAGAGATTTGCTAAGAGAGGGACAGCCTAACCATCTGCATATGGATTTAGAAACTTGAGGTTTACTTTTCATTGTTAAGAACCTGATTTTGCTGTCTAATGCACAGTGCTATAAATTTGGTCTTCACTTGCTACACTAGTACTTTTATTACCATTTTTTCCCCTACTAACATAAAGAAACCCTCATAATTGCTGGCTGCTTTATAAAGTACTTTGCTTTCAGTGTTGGGATCAGGGCTAGAATGTGACATGCTTATTGTTGCCTTTTGTCAACATGGCTGCTGGTTAAATTAAAAACCCCTAGGATGGAGCTCAGGAGAACACAGACTGGATAAATATTCTTCTTCTTTTCAGAGCAGTACACTGAGGAACAGGTGAGACTGTCAGTGTATGCTCAGAAGCTGAGATCCCACCCATGGTTAAAACCCCCACTTGGGGATCCTGAGGTCAGTGCCCCCTGCCAGGCCCCTCAGGTCTGCTCCATGTGCTGCTGGTGGCCCAGGCCAGGTGGCCGCCCACCTTCATGAGGAACCCCGTAGTGAGGTGGGTAGGATTTTTATTTTAGAATTACCTGAAAGATACTTATCTAAATTCTCCAACTAAGTACTAATACGACTTTCAGCATTTCTTTTATTAAAATAAATTAATGGTTACCCCTAAATAGATGATTCCCTTGTCTTGCCTCAAGCTGGCAACAATTTAAGTTACCGTCAGAGCTGTAGGAAAAGAAGTCCACCTTCACTTTTTAAGATGTATCTCTTTCTCCCTGGTTGGCCATAATCCGGGATGGCCCTGCTGCTTAGGATCTGGACGTGTGGCTTCAGTGGTGGGGGAGGGGCCAGTCCTTCAGACAGTAGGAGCACAGGAGGCTGGCCAGGGCCAAGGTGAGGGTTTTGGGGGGCAGCTCACAGAGGCAGGTGCTGGAATTGTGGGGACCTGGCAACAGATTTATATATAAGACAACTGAGGGACCTGGAGTTGGGAAAAGAGAATAAAATTCAACAGCTAATAAAAGGGAACAGGAGCTGGAAGGCGGGATAAATCTAGTTAGCCTTGGAAATTTTTTTTTTTTTTTTTTTTTTTTTTTTTGCTTATAAGGAAACTGAGTCATTTCAATCTTTCCTTCCAAACTTGATAATTACTTATTGATGACTATTCAAAATTTGACATTTTAAAAAACTTTTTGAGCTTTTAAAAATAATAGCTATAAATGCAAAGTACTATTGATAATAAAACCAAGTTGTTTATCCATATACAAAAAAAGTCAGCACAAAGTTGCATTTTAAATCACAATTGCATAGTTCTAAAATGCCTGGATAAAAGTTACATAATTTTTTTTTAAGAAAATTCAAGTTTGGTTGACAGCGGGACCCAAAGGACATTTGCAGAGGAGAGTTCAGAATGGAAGCGCTGTTTCAATGTGAATTATTGCATTGTTGCTGAGATATTACACTATCATGAGACCAAAATTGCTACAATTTAATTACAAATCATTGGCATTTTAAAAACCATTATTCCATTTTTGGCTAATATAACACTTTCCTGTAGAATTCAACTGAGAGAAATTTCATATATCCCACCCCCAACCAGCACCCGAAAGCCTTAGAAAAAGCTCTATTTGTATTTCTGTGTATAAAAGGTACTGCATATATACCTCTTAGCAAAATATGTGCTCCCTTTCCTCTCCCTACCCCAGAACCATGATCATTTTTGTACAAAATCCTGGTGAAGAATCATATCAAAGATGAGAAGCAGGGAGTTCAAAGGTAAACATTTGGTGAAGTGTATAGGAAATTCCATGAGCCTCCTGTACCAGCCCCATAGAAGTCCTGGCTTTTGGTGAATGTGGCCCAGAAAAGCCACCAGTGTGTGTGACAGCCTTTGGACGTGGTCATGCCCCTTGCCCAGAGAGCACAGCATCACGAGGGTGCTGGTGGCTGTGAGGGGACTGCACTCGGAACGGCTGAAGCAAACGCCAGGCCCCCATCTGCCGGCTGCTCAGAGTCAGTGGGTATAAAAGATGCTTTAGCATTTGGAAGAAGGGAAAAATCTTCCTGGGGACAGGAACTTGTAGCCATTTCCAGAAGGCAGTCTCAAAGGGCGTGCGGGGGCTGCGGCGGGAGGGCCGGCGGGCAGCGGCAGTGCGCCCAGCGAGGTGGTCTCGGTGCGCCAGTGTCCGTTGGGAGGGGCTTTTGGTGGAGCTCCCTCATGCTGCTGCAGGGACAGCTCCTTCAGTTCAAGCTTATCCACTCCCTCCTCCTTCTTATTGTGCCGTGGTGACAAATTCAACAGACTGAGGACATCTCTCTTAGAAGTCATCGTGCCAGGAGCCCCCCGGAAGATCTTCATTGGCCCTGTGGAATGCTGGGGTGTGCTCTGCCAGAACATCTTCAGGTTATGGACAGCCTGCACCTTTTCATCAATGGCTGCCATTTTCAGTTTGTCTATGTCAGGAGCGTCTGCTGGACTCGAGCGAGCGGATCCAGCTGAGGAGTAGGAGAGAGCTGGGGAAGGTGCACTGCCAGCAGGAGACTGGTGGCCGGAGCTTGGGGACATGTTCCTTGGTGATTTGGAAATGTGAGCGCTGTAAGGAGAGCTGGGGTACTTCAGTTTAAAGAGAGGCTGGTCCAGCTGGGAAGTCTGTGAGTCGGAGCCGGGCGATGGCCGGCCACTGTTCTGGCTTGGGCTGTCTTTGATGGACGTCTCCGAGGTGGTGGGGCTGCTATATCCAGAACTCACCTTGGGCAGGGAGGAGCTCCTGGCTGGGGGCTTTGGTTTAACAGTGACTGGCGATGGCTGACTCTTCTGATGGGAGAGGACAGGCCTGCTGAACGCGCTGGTTTCTGATGCTCTGAAGACGGCAGCGCTGCTGGGCGCCTGAACGCCGTCTTCAGGGTTATTACTCTTGCTCACCTGGCCGCCGCTCCTCTGAAGACGCTCCACCGCAATGAGATGACTCTGTGTCTCCTCTAGAATTTTCTGGGCTAATTCTTGTGGATCAAGTTTTGGATTGCTTTCTTCTTGGGATTTCACGGTACTGTCCGTTTCTGTGCTAGACTGGTCTGATTCTCCTGTATCTGAGCTTGCTAGTTTTCCCACCTTTTGGAAGGGTGAGTTGGGGCTGGGAATCAGAGTCATTTTCACTGGAGAATTTGGAGTGCTGATGCTCCCTTTGGAGCTCACTGAGACTCTCAAGCCTCCGGCTGTCCCAGGTCGGGGTTGTTTGTGGTCTGGTGAGAAGCACATGTTTTGGTTTTCTTGGTAGGTCGCCAAGGGCTCGTTACTGATGATAGAAAACCCTTCATATTCTTCTTCATCTTTGTTGCCTGCAGGGCGGGTCTGGGGAGGCAGCTGGCTCCGAGGCAGGGTGGATCTCTGCAGGTAAGTGTTCTTGGACCGGTCATTGTCCTGTCGTCCTCCGGGGCCTCCACCCTCTGATCCACCCTCAGGTTTGGAGACAAAGCTCATTGAGGAGGCAATGGAGCTCAGACTGTACACAGAGATGGCGTCTGAGGCAATGCTGTCGGCACCGGTGGGAGAGAAGGGGGGGTGCTGGTAGCCCAAGGGCAGAGCATTGGAAACAGACTGAGCAGAAGCAAGAGACTCCAGGGAGGAGGAGCTGTCGAGGCTGAGGCGCTTGGGTAGCTCAGTAGAATCTAAGCACAAAACACAAAGGCCCAAAGGGCAATTAGAATTCTATATGGTTTTGATTTTTTTTTTTCCAAAATTTACAACATCCTTATATGCATAGAAGCTAGCAAAGAATTATGCAAGAGCTACTTATATACACCACTTGAATTAATCTTACAATCCTCAAAAACATGGTCCTGTTAGAAAAAGTAAATCTAACATAGGGACAAAATCACTCTAGGAGAGCTCACAGCCACACCCACACCCCCCCAGACCCCCACCACCATGGCCCATCTCCACTCTGCTCCCTGTCACATGTGGGGTCAGGGTAAGCAACACGACCTTGTATCCACCTTCCTCTGAGGAGGGCTGGCTGTGCTCCTGGGGTGGGGGCCCTTTGCTCAGCTGGGGCATGTGAGCAGTCTGTGACATCTCCTGCCCTCCTTTCCAGCTCCATCCCAGCAAGTCCCTCTGGCATCATCTACACTCGCTCTCCACACTGCTTCTCCCCCATTCTCTCAACTTACTCCATTCAGGTTTTTGTCCCTGTCATTCTTATAAAGTCGCCAATGAGGTCCACAGTGCCAAATCCAGAGTCCGTTGCTCAGTTCTGCAGTGGGATACACCCTGCCCTCACCACCCCCTCCCTCCTCCATAGGCCCCTCCTCCATAGGCCCCTCCTCATCCTTGTCACTCTGAGACCTGGAATGCCCACAGGACACAATCCTCTTCCCCTCTGACCCTCACGCACCCCGGGTGACGCCATGCACGTTTCTGTCTCCATGCAGACCTCTCCCTGAACTCCAAACTCACATACCATCTGCCTGCATGGGTGCCTAATGGATATCCCCAAACTGAATGTGTCCCAGATGGAACTCAAGCCCATTCCTCCTGCCACTTTCCCGACCTCAGCAGAGGGCAATCCCATTTTGGCAGTTCTTCCAAAAAAAAACCAGGATATCACTGTGACCCATCTGTCATGACCTTCAGCAGACCCCGTTGGTTCCACCTGCAAACCATAACCACCTCCCAAGCCAGCATTTGTTCTTCCCACTGTAGCCAGCTCGGCCCTTAAGAACATCAGTCAGGCTGGGTGTGTCCCCAGAGCCTGGAAATCTCCTCCCGGGCCCACGTGACCTGAGGGTCTACTCCCATCAGGCCCTGTGGCCCCACAGAAGACAGGCACACCTGTCGTCACGTTCCCGTCTGCTTTGCTGCCACCCTCTTGCTTTCCAGTCCCTTGCCCTGCTTGAGCACTTGCCAGCACCTCGTATATTCCAAGTGCCATGAGAGCAGGGAGTTTTTGTTTCCTGCTCCTGAACAGTCCCTAACTGTTCCCTAACATCACAAAAAATGTTTATTCACTTTTCTTCTGCTTCCCAAAATGTATGTGCTGGTGTTGGCCCCCAGGGAGAGCGTGGCAGGCCCTGGTGGAGAGCTGGTCTGAGGGCAGGCTCTTACCGAATAGAGACAGCAGGGACTGCAGCGCGAAGTGCACAGTCCGTCGATTAGCTTGCTTCCCGGTTTTCAGGATTACTTCCTCCTGACCAACTTCACAGAGATCAAAACCTAAAGGAACAAAGAAGATAAGCATCTGCTTCCTTTGGGAAGATTCCAGATCTTGAACAGGAGCGCTGTAGGGCTCCTTGTGCAACTTCATGGAGTGCCTGCAAGGCCCTTCAGGAAGCATTTGGGCCTGGGGCTTCCCCTGTCTGCACAGAGGTTGGTCATGTGGCAGAGGGGTCGGGCTGCCCCACCCGGAACATCCACTCTACACAGCCCCCATTTGGTGTGTGTGTGGCTCTCACTGCCTGGCTCTCCTCTGTCCCTTCATGGAAAGCACTATGGACCAGAACTGAGTAAGGCTCACTCACATGTTTTTTTCTATTTTTTTCACAGAAGTACAGTCTATATAAAGACTGTCCAGGACAAAAACTGGCCACTCCATTCAGCATTGAGAGCAGTATTTACAGCTGGTGCATGGTAAGGTGAAGTTTCTCAAGGGCAAAGACAATGCCTTCATGCATGTTCAGTGTCTGCCCCCGTGGGCCTTGAAATGAGTGCCGACAAGGGGAATCTGCAGTGACTTCTCTGCCTCTGCCAAAGCCCAGGGGTGCTGCTCCCTAATTCTAAGGATTCTAATGAGACTCAGAGCAGGTGTAACACAGGGCGTGGAGCTTCCTGAGCAAGCTGGCTAACAAGCTGTGGACGACTAAGAGACATTATAGGGACACCAGCAAGTATGTCTCCCTGGGGAGAAGCCAAGCGCAGATGCTATGGCCACAGATGATGTGGTTTGGCCCTGTGTCCCCACCCAGATCTCATCTTAAATTGTAATCCCTGGATGTTAAGGGGAGACCTGGTGGGAGGTGATTGGATCGGATCATGATAGGGAGTTCTCACGAGATCTGGTTGTTTGATAAGTGTCTGGCATTTCTCCTGTGCTGTCTCTCCTGCCACCTTGTGAAGAAAGTGCCTGCTTCTCCTTCGCCTTCTGCCATGATTGTAAGTTTCCTGAGGCTTCCCTAGCAATGCAGAACTGAGTCAATTAAACCTTTCTTTATGAATTACCCAGTCTCGGGTAGTATCTTTATACCAATGTAAGAACAGACTAATACAGATGGGGACCACAAAGCAAGAATTTAAGGCCTGAAGAGTCTTCAGCATTGAAAATTTTCACTCAGGATCCCTAGTCCCTGGTCCCTGGGTAGATCACTGAGCTCCCCTTAAAACAATGCAAAGTGCTGGGTACCTACAATGCCACACCCTCTCCTCTGACCTCACAATGATAAAGTAAAGGGGCCTGTAGTACACGATGCTACTGTCAGCATGCTGTGCGTGTCATGACTCAGCCACAGCACATTCACCAAAGGAGAAACCCCTCCCTCCCTCGTCTGCCTAGCCAGCCAGCCTTTTTACTTGTACTCGGAGATTTGGAGACTATCATTCCCTTAGGAATTAGGTTCACTAGAGGAGCATTCTGGTCTCTATGGGACGTTTTCCTCTCTGAATTTGAAAGTAGATAGCCCCTGAAAGCAACAGGAAGACATGCTCAGAGAACTCAGCATTAAAAACAAATAATGAGGCCGGGCGCGGTGGCTCAAGCCTGTAATCCCAGCACTTTCGGAGGCCGAGACGGGCGGATCACGAGGTCAGGAGATCGAGACCATCCTGGCTAACACGGTGAAACCCCGTCTCTATTAAGAAATACAAAAAACTAGCCGGGCGAGGTGCCGGGCGCCTGTAGTCCCAGCTACTCGGGAGGCTGAGGCAGGAGAATGGCGTGAACCCGGGAGGCGGAGCTTGCAGTGAGCCGAGATCCGGCCACTGCACTCCAGCCTGGGCGACAGAGTGAGACTCCATCTCAAAAAAAAAAAAAAAAACAAATAATGAATAGTATCAATGTAATGCTTGCATGAGAAACCTCTACTTTTACCAAAATGATTGAAATGGGGTTGCTGAGAACTGGGTCCTCGCCATCTCTGGCAGCCCACGCTGGGTTGTGAAGGTGTGTGCTTACTGCTGAGGACTGGAAAGGGGGCATTTCTTGGAGCCTTGGAGCCCTGGGAGCGAGCCAGCCACCTCTCTCCAGATGACAGGCCTGCCAGACACCACTGTCCTCCCCGAGCTGTAGTCAAAAGGCCGTAAAGGTCGCAAATGCATGCAGGCTGACTCGCCCCTTGAGTATCAGTGGCTCTTGGAAAATACGGAGAATAACTGGAACATTGACTAACATCTCCCATAATCCCAACACCAGAGACAACCCGTGTTAAGATTTTCCATGTTTCCTTCTGTACTATTCTTGATGTATCTGGCAAAGGGACCTCAAAAGCAGCAAGTGTGCAGAGGAGGAAGGCTGGCTCCACCACCCCCACACCAAAGAGAAGCTCAGGCTCCACGAGGAAGAGAGCTTTTCCTTTATAAAGCGAGCTCTTGGCCAGATGCGGTGGCTCACGCCTGTAATCCCAACACTTTGGGAGGCTGAGGCAGGCAGATCACTTGAGCTCAGGAGATGGAGAACAGCCTGGGTACCATGGCAAACCCCTGTGTCTACAAAAAATACAAAAATTAGCTGGGCGTGGGTGGTGCATGCCTGAAGTCCCAGCTACTTGTGAGGCGGAGATTGCAGTGAGCTGAGCTTGTGCCACTGCACTCCAGCACCCCAGCCTGGGTAATAGAGTAAGACTGTCTCCAAAAAAAAAAAAAAAAATGTTGTGGTTGTGCCTTCGTCTTGCGGACTTACTTGTGGCAGTGCCCCCAAGGCTTGCCCTACAGCTTCTCACAGAAGTGACAAGAGAAGCATCCGGATGGGAACCTGACCCTTCTCAGTCTAGCCTCCATCTGCTGCTGCCTACATAGATATTTACTATGTTTATGCCAGGAAAATGATGCTTTAAACCCACAGAAGAAAAGCATGTAGGCCAGGAGTGGTGGCTCACGCCTGAATCCCAGCACTCTGGGAAGCTGCATGGAAGGGCTGCTTGAACCCAGGAGTTTAAGACCATCCTGGGCAACATGGTGAAACCCCATCTCTACAAAAAAAGTTAGAAAAAAATAAAAAACCAAGTAATGCAACCTGTAAAGGATGCCAAGCTTCTAATCCAAGGGGATTCAGATCCACCCGCCTCGGCCTCCCAAAGCGCTGGGATTACAGGCGTGAGCCACCGCGCCCGGCCCGAGGTGGTTTCGATAGTACTGTTTTCCTGCCAGTTTTGAGTACCCAGGGACAGAGGACAACATTGAAACCATTATTATCTTATGACTCTAATTTTAGTTTTCTTTAGCTCCTAATAACACTTGACCTCCAATAATACTAGAGTCTAGCAGGTTCATCTTAAGGTAATGGGCACAAATGAGAGAGATGAAATCACAGTGCAGAGGAAATGGCACAAAGCCATTTGTGCCATTTGGAAATCCTGCTAAACCACTACAATCTAAGTTAACTTTTTTTTTTTGAAAGAAAAAAAAAAAAAGAGATCCTCCTGCCTCAGTCCTCCTGAGTAGCTGGGACTACAGGTGTGCACCACTATGCTCGGCTAATTTTTTTTTTATTTTTGTAGAGATGGGGTCTCCCTATGTTGCCCAGGCTGGACTCAAACTCCTGGCTTCAAGTGACCCTCGCACCTCAGCCTCCCAAAGTGCTAGGATTACATGCGTGAGCCACTGTACCCAGCCTGAGTTAACTATTTTTAAATAATATTTAAGAAGACACTGAGATCCTTTGCCCAATAGAAACCAGGAGGAAAAGCAGTGATTTAAAAGATGGAATTAAAGAACCCACTAAGTCAAGGATGCTCTGCCTACCTAGAGCTGCCAGGAACTCGTGGCATCCTGGGAGCCGCCACAGCTGGACGCTGATGGAGACCTGAATGGGAGCTGATGCCAAGTCCTGCTCCTTCTCGCCAGCCTGGAGCTGAACCAGCACCTGGTGGAGCTGAGGAAGGGAGGACAATGTGAGCACCCTGTGTCTCCTTCCCCTCCAGCCCTCCTCAAGACTTGACCCGTTATTCTTATGTCACCTGTCACTGGCATCGCTAATGACCCTCGCGAGTGTAGCATTTGAGATTCTTTTCCAGGTGCATTCATACCTGCTGTCCTGCTGTCCTCTCTGTGGGAAGCTGATGGGGCAGTGGGGCAAGAGGCTGTGTGGGGCAGGAGAGGCTGTGTGGCCTCCTGGGGCTGGGGCTGGGTTCTGCTTCCAGCCTAATGTCTTCCCTCAGGTGTGGGAGAGCCTCACAGAAGAGGCCATGGAGAGTAGAAGGGGTGAGTTGGGACCGGCCACCTCCCTCTTTCTTAAGTCATCTTTGGGATCTTGAGGTGGATGGCGAAGAGGAACCTGGTTACATCTTAGAGCCTCACAGCTTGAGGAATAACCCACGTGGCCCACTCGAGTGTCCACTTCCTTTCAGATTTCAGGGTCTCTGGCCTCTCCTCAGGGGTCTGTGTGTGGGTTCACAGAGTGTCACTCACTTAAAGCTGGTTCTGCTCCTGCTGTTGTGGTGGACCTTAAGAGGTCAATCAAGGACACAAGAAGGGTGGAGCAGGAAGAGGGGAGCCAGAGCAGAGGAGGGGACAGGCCGCCGGAGCCAGCGGCAGTGGGCATCTGCCTGGAGCGCCACAGCCTGTGTGGCTCCGTTTGACAGCACGTGCACCCCGAGCTCAGAGCCTGCCCAGGGGAACTCGGGGGTGGGTGGGTTGAGGGGCTCACCTGACAACAGTTGCTACTTAAAGTAGTACTCACCATTCCAACCATATTTTTAACAGCCTTCGGCCAGCAGATTACAAGAAAAAGAAAGAAAAAGAGAGAGAAAGAAGAGAGTTTAGACTCAAGCACAGGCTGTTATGCAACATGAGCTGATCACTGTTTAGGAAGCGCCACACCAGGCCCGCGGCTCTGACTGGGAGGGGAGAGGAGCAAGAGTCAGCAGGGGACACACAGGAGAACGGACAGCCACACCCAGGCCAGCCGCGTGCGGATCCAGGGGCTCAGGGGCAGCAGCAGCCAGGCCTCCCTTCCCAGCCAGTAGAGGCTCAGGAGGGGAAAGAGCACAGCGGGCGTTTGTAGCCAGCTCAGGAAACCAAAGTCCCTGGTTCCCGAGTGACCCAGGAAAGATCCACCAGCTGCCACCACTGGGGGCAGCCTCGGGACACATCCCTAGGGCCCGACAGCATATCAGGCAGAAAGTCCCTGTGTTCCCATTAAAAGCAAAGAAATTAAGCAACTGGGTTTTTTGGCCTCTCAGCACAGCCCTGCAAATGGAATATAATTTTGGCTTTCAGATTTTGTAGAACACAGACCTCTAGACTGCCTGGGTTCAGGATGCTTTAATACGCAATATCCTGGAAGTGTTTTCCTGATGCTATTCAACAAGCAGGCATAACACACTTATTACAAAATGAGCAGGGACTCAGCCAAGGGTACAGGTCACTGCTGGTTCTAAGTTCCAAATCCATGTGGAAACAGCCCCAGGTAGCACTCAGAGTTTCAGAGGCTAATACTAGATGGAGCAGCTTTATTTCTCCATAGAAATATTTCTTCTGCTTCAGTGAAATTTGCTGGCAAATATCTCTAACAACAACACATATTACTTTTTCAAATTGTTACACTCCAGAATGGCCAGAAAAGCAGCTCTGTGCTCTTCAAGGGCTGCTCCAGCCTCCAGAAGTGCTCCCACAGCTGTCCCCCTAGGGCTTGGTCCAGACCCTCACTGGCCAGAATGCAGTGGTGCAGCATGGGTACTGAGAAGCTCCCAGGCCAAGCTGCAAAGGACCCACATGATGCTAAGAACTGGAACCCTCTGAACTCCTGAATTAGATCTGTATTTTCCTAAAAGAAAGCACATCTGCTAAGCAGTATCTTGCATTAGAGTTGCTCCTGTGTTCACTGCTTTGCCTCAGTGACTATCTTGTTCCAGCATGGTAAGTACTTTGATCAAAGAAGTATGGGAACACCTGCAGCTGTCCTGGCAGGCTGGCCCCACACCTGGTGGCTTGGGGAGGGTGGCTGTAACACTTGTCAATCAGCTGAAAAAGTTGGTGGTGAGGAGGACAAGGTTCAGGAGACCACTTAATGGAGATTTCAGGAAATGCCTTGAGACCACACGTGACAGGGGCCCCATAAGCATCTTCTGAAGGCCCTTGATGCTCAGCACCCAGTGAAAACACTATGCAAACCTGCCCCTCTGTGCCCTGCTGAGTCAAGCACCCAGCTTCACCCTGGGGTTGGCCGCACAGCTTCATCAGGGCCACAGGTGCACCTGACAATGCCAATAGTGGCCAGTGTCTGCTGGCACGGCCTCCCATCATCCTGGGAAGGGGCAGCACCGCTGGCACGGATGCCTTGGCATCATAGATGGAAATAGCAGGTAAACAGCACTTGCCAGGGAGGGCTATTCTCTTACTACCAGCCCTCATCTTCTCCTTCGAATCACAAAGGCAATGAGACTGCATTAACTTACAGGTTCCTATTTAGGGCCAAATTGCTCTGCCTTTCCAAATCAGCATGGGCCTCAGGCCCTGGCTCAGCCCTCCAGGCTCGACTTACCCGGCTGATGAGCTGCTCTCCCGTCTCCGAGGCAGTGATGAGTTTGCAAAGGGCTTGGAGGGCAGGATTGGGCAGACCTAAACCAAGGAAAAAGGGTAGAAGTTATTCAGAAGAGCCTCTGCACCCAAAAACCTTCCCAGGGGAAAGAACCCTAAATCCTCGGCATCGGTGGCATTTTTCAGAAGCTCAGCACAGCTGGACGTGTGTCTGGGACCCCTTGCCATTTCTCAGAACACCCTGCTCCTAGCTGGGAGATCCAGCATCCTCATGAATGCGGGGCCCAAGGCCACCAACTGTTCCACCTGCTGTTGGCCAGACCTGTTGCCCCAGCCCTACACCCGCAGCTCACCCAGCAGGGACTGGAGGGTGCTGCTGCACTGCTGGAGCCGGTCACCCGGGTCAGAGGTTGGGAAGAAGACAGCTGCTGGCAGGCCGCTGGTTGGGGGGTCCAGCCGGAAGCCCACAGCGGTGAGGAGGGCCTGCCAGCCAGGGATGCCGCCCACTTTGTTCTCCACGCTCTGCTGGGACGTGTACATGGCATTGCGCTGCCCATTCTGGATGCGCTGCAGGGACTTTTCCACCTGGGGGGAAATTGGGGGTGAGTCAGAGACCCAGGCAAGCCCTGGTTTCTGTCCACATGGCTTTGAGGGTACACAAAGCCCCAGGGGTGAAGCAAGGCTGACTGCTGCAACCTCACGTGGCCCACATGGCCAGGCCTAAGGATGTGACAGTGGGGCACTGACCAGGCATCTTGCGAGGGAGGGTACAGAAGGGAAGGATTTTACAATCAGAGCCCTCGAGGGCTGGTACAACAGAAGGATTCTGTCCCTCCCCTAAACCAACCCCTTGCACACTCTCCACAGACAGTAAAGCAACGTGTCTGAACACACAGGGGCCTGCCTCAAACCCTGTAATGGCTCCTGCCCACTAGGGATAAACCCTCAGGCCCTTCAGGAACCCCCTCGCTGCCCACAGCCCAGCCTCATCATGGGGTCTTGGCTGGCAATGCCCTTCTTCCCCATTCCTCCCACTCAGCCTTCGTCCCTCCGCACTGGCCTCTGGAGCCTATACCTCCCTCCACCGGGAAGTGTCCTCCTGTCATCCAGGGCCTGAACAGTTGCCTGGCACTTCTACGCTGGTCACCCAAGTCACTGCTGCATGAACTATATGAGTGAGTGTTTTAACAGTAGTGCAGGGTCTCAAGGCTAAGTGGGGACAGCTGAGAGGCGCAGTGGCTCACACCTGTAATCCTAACACTTTAGGAGGCCAAGATGGGTAGATCACTTGAGTTCAGGAGTTCAAGACAAGCCAGAGCAACATAGCGAGACCCCAGCTCTATACCCCGTCCCCCCCAAAAAAACACCAAATAACAGTAGTGCAAACAGCTTTCATCGGGCCTCCCTGGGCCTCTCTCTAGTGGAAACCCCTGTCCACTCTGGGATGTTGGTGCCCTGTGAGGCACATGTGCCCTCAATGGAGGGGCATGAGTGATCCAAGATGACCTGAGGCTTTTTTTTTTTTTTAAACAGTAAACACTGGGATGCCGGAGCACAGGCGTCCAGACAGGAGGAAGTGTGTACTCACATCAGCCAGGAGGAAACAAGCCTGCCCGGGAGGACAGAAGATCAGCCCTGGCTGTCACTCAGACAGGGCGGGCCTCCAAGACACTGCCTACTGGATCAAGGAATATCCAGGAGGTGTTAGAAGGTAGGGGCTGGGGAACTTGACCCATGGCCCCCACACTCCTGCATCCACCCCAGGAGATAATACCAAGGAAAAAGAGGAAACCCTTAAATGGGCCTGAGGGGCCTCAAGGCCATGTGGGGGCAGCTAAGAGGCCTGGCCTGGGAGGAGGCGGCTAATGGGTAGAGAAGGCAGTTCCACTATCCCAAAAAAGCAGTGTACAGTGGCAGCAAGGACAGAGGGACTTTGCGGGTGACGGGACCTGAGAACTGAAAGGCTCTAGGCAGTTTCCAGATACGGGGTAACAATGGAGAGGGCCTCCCAGCACCCTGGGCGTTGGCCTCCTCGAGCCAACTAGGGGAATGCTGGGGGCTTGCTCGTCACAGTGTTCACATACTGATTACTTTCAGGCCTGAGGAGACCCTAAGCTTAAGAAATGTGTGTGACTCTATCCTCAGAAGTGCATGGAGAGCTACCACGCACAGGCCCAGGTGCCACAGGTCTGAACAGAGGGACCTGATCAGACCCAACCCACGGGCAAGAAGTTTGCATAGCCCAGGAGACATGCTCGCTCCCAGGCCTGCGTGGACACTGCCCTAGGTCCTCCATCTTAACCATGGACAGAGCCAGGCTGTGCAGCAACCAGCCTGCAAGGAGGCCCTGGGGTCTGTGGCAGATTTGGAAGGAGCTTGGCTGTGGCATGGCTGTTCACCCACACTGCATGGGCCCCAGGCTGGCACTGGGCTAGGAAGATGTGGGGTGGGCTAGGGCTGGTCTTTCTGGCACAGCACTCTAAATGATTTGAAACAGCCTTCCAGGTTGTTCCAAAGGTAGAAGGATGAAACAAGTTTGATGTCACTGCTTCTTGACTCAATTGATAACATTTACACCTGTAGATGTGGGCCCTCCATTTGTGCTCTTGCCTGGGCTCCACAGAAGTTGGGGCAGGCTGGTCAAGGGCACGATCAAACTTGGACTCATTAGGGGCAGACTGGAGTCATCTGATGGTAAAATAGGACTCTACTGTGCGGCGAGTACTTGCATTTTCTCAAATCCTCATGATAACCTTGAAACATTCAACTGTTACCACCCTTTCCAGATGAGAGCACTGAGGCTCGGAGAGCCAAAGTGACTTGCCCAAAGCCACATGACCTGGAAGCTGCTAGGGTATGGGTCACTGTCATTGGCTGCCCTTCCCCCAGGGTCCTGGCGAGTACTGCTACTACAGCCGCCTGTATGGCACCACCCACTGTGCCCACCCCTCAAGCCAGTGGGCTCATCCCGGGGACATCTGCCGAAGCACCCTGGGGATGCTGCCCACTTTGTGCATCACGCTTTGCTGGGACATGGGTCTCCCAAGCAGGCTTATCCCAGGGACGTCTGCGGAAGCCGGTCAGTGCTGTCCTGGACATGGCCCCAGTCATGATGTCCTCTCCACCTGCTCACATCCCGATGTAAGGAAACCCTTGCCTTCCCCTTCTTGCACAGCACTGCCAGCTCTTGTTGAGTGCAAGGTGCCCGACCCCCTTACCAGGTGCAGCAGCACTCGCAGGGCATCCCGTGCGCGCTCTGGGTGCTGCAGGATCTCTGTGAGGGCCTGGCCGATGAGTGATGAGGGGCTGTTCAGCTTAACATCACTCCCGATGAGCATGAACCCTGCAGAGAGCAAAGGAGGATACCCTCAGCAGAGCGGCTGGAGACCCCAGCCCCACCCCGGCTTCTAGGGCTCACTTATGCCTCAAGGTTAACCCAGCAGAAAGAGCAGGGCCTGGCAGGGGAGCAGCTCACAGGCTAGACTGGGGCATCTGACTCACTGGATGGTGATGTGGCACCCCTTTGCCCCCTTCCTTTTAATAATCAATATTGCTTAGCTGTTCAGGTAAGTGGGGCCTGCTGTTTTGCAGAAAGGAGCCAAGGGAAGTACAGTGGGAAAAGCTGCATTTTTTTTCATGAAATTCATCTGTGTCTATCCTCAGGCCTTTAGGAGGGGACATGCCAGGGCAGGGGAGGTGCACGTATCTCCTCCTTGGGGCCACGGGGAGGCAGGGAGCGGCTACTCCTCCAGTTCTAAACCAGCAAACAAGCTCGGCTGGGAAAGACCAACTGGGCTGAGGAGCACAGCATCCCACTGTTCCTTTCCACATTGCCTTCCAAAACAGGGCCTGGGGGAGCAGGTTTCTCAAGCCCACAGGCAACTTTAGGACCAGCCTGCCCCCAAATCATGTAGGGAAAGGGTTTTCTAAGAGAATGAGCTGTTTTTAAAGGTAATAGGAGAGCATCACTAAAAATGGTTTCATCCGGAACAAAGTTGTGACTTATATTATCTATCAACAAAACTAAACAAACAAAGACCCTTTTCAAAATGCCATGCCCGTAAGCACACTGGACAGACCTGCAGAGACAGGAAAGGGGCCAGGTCCCCACAAGCCCTGCAGTAGGTTTTGTGGGATGCTGTGGGGCCCAAAGCCCCTTCTGACTGCCAGGACTTGTGTGATGAGGACAATAATGGAAGCCACAGGGGTCACCTCTACTTTCTGTGTCTCCTAAGAGCAGGAGAAGCAGGTGAGCAGCCCTCTGTGCCTGCCTGTGCATGCTCCGCCTGGCAGAACCAAGGGATGGCCGTGAGGTGAGTAGGCAGGGTGGGGTGTGTGCCTGTTGGACCAACTAAATGCTTTTCAGCCGCTTGAAGAAACAGGAACAATTCTGTTTTTTGAATAACTCTTTGAAAAATACTCCAGTTGTGTTTGTAAAGTAAGCAAAATGTTTCCATCTTTCAACAGCATGACCAAACGCCTGACACCAGCACCTGGGGCTGCCAGGCAGCCACCCCTGCAGCTGTGTTGTTTGCTGGCTGACAGGGCCTGGCAGTGCTGTGGCTCCACCCCAGGGCTGACCCACCTTTGGAAAATGACACCAGCAGTATCAGGATGTGTCAACTGGATTTATGTTAAGAAAACAGGATTTTCGGTATTCCTCTTTTTCCCAAAGTTGGAGACACTTTCAGACACTCTGCTTTGCAGTTATGGCTGATGTTACCCATGGGGGGCGGGGGACTTTTGCTTTGCTCTAAATTTTCGTAACACCCTGGGGAGTTTCGGGGGCCAATGCTGAGAGAAGACCACAGGCTGACGCATCATGACGCATGTGGGTAAAACAGTCCCGGCTGGCTGAGAGGCCAGTGAGGGAATAGGCCCAGGGTTTGGTTTGTACTCTGTGAGTCTTGGCCTGGCAGGGTCTTCTGCACAGCAGAGCCCTCTGAGTGGCTGCTGTGGGCAGCTTTCCACAGGGACCCCAGGGGAAGCAGGTTGTTGTCTAGAGCTGAGAGGCAGCTCTGTACGTGCCTGCCTTCCCACCTCCCCTGTGACCAGATGTCACAGGAACATTCTCTCTTTACTCCCTAGACCCTCCAGGCAGGCCCACTAAGAGAATGTATTCTAGAACATGCAGGGCCTGAAGCTTCACAAAATATTCAGTACACTCCTTACAGATCTTCTCAAATGTGGACCGGGTGGTGTCATCAGCACCACCATCATCCCCTTGTTACCGCTGAGGACACAGCTTCAGAGAGCGTAAGTAACCTATCTCAGGCCACACAGCCAGGACATGGAGCTAGATCCATCCTAAGTCTTTCTACCACACACTCCTTTCTACAGTCATGGTTTAAGTGAGGGTGCAATGGAATGGGTCATCCAGTGTACACTGACATCAGGAGGAGTTTCACATTCACACTCCCATGGCAAATGGTTCAGTTGCTCCCTGGTCCAAAGATGATCTTAATAGTAGGAAAAACTCATTTGGCAGAAGGAAAACTCAGCACACAGGCTCTCTCCCTGAGTCTTCTGCAGCTGGCCCTGCCCTGCTCTCTCCTTCCCTCCCCTCCCTAACCCCACTTGCAGAATAAAAGTCAGGGGGCTGTGAGGACTGAGCCCCAGGCCTTGACAGGCACCCGCAGCCGGCTGAACTCCCACCTGCCCAGTTGGAGGGGTGCGAGAAGGCCTTGCTGCTCTGCACCACCTTCATGGCCTCCCCCAGGGCGGCGCTGGCTTTCAGGCCATTCAGCAGGGATGAGTAGAAGGCATGGATGAACATCTTAGAAGCAGCCACTGGCACAGGCCACAGAGACACGAGGACACACTGAGCGCCAGCAGCCAGGAAGGCCCTTGTCAGTGCGATGACTCCGTCGGCTGTGACTTTGCTGTTGGACTCCTGGGAGGAGCCAAGCACCACCAGCTTCACGGGCAGCTGCAGGTCCAGGACATCGGCGGCCGTGAGCAGCAGCTCCTGCAGGGGCGGGCAGTCCGAGATGCTTTCCCCGTCACTGGCGTCGTCCTGCACCCGCAAGGACTCAGGGATCGTGTAGGGGTGGCCAAAGGAGCTCTTGCTGCTGGCAGGGTTGCCGTCCATGCTGGGCGTGAGGACCAAGGCCGACAGCTTCCAGGAGATGTGAGTGGCAAAGTGGACGCACTCAGCCTGGGTCAGGGCGCTCATGACCCTCTCCTTGGTGGCTACACTGCCCACTAGGGGCTGGCAGCCCAGCAGCTCGGACACCATGTAGGCCTCTTCCTCAGCCGACGGCATGGGCCCCCACAGCCACCTGTCCATCACGGCTGATGGGAGCTTGGGGTTGCCGATGACAGCCGCCATGGATGTGGAGCTGGAGTATGTGGGTGGGTTCTTCCGTAAGTGAGACTAGGAGGGGAGGGGACAAAGCAGACCACCCGTCAGACAGAACAGCCAGGCTGCCCGGCAGTGGTCAGGTGAGCACAGGGATGACCAGCTCTCTGCTGGTTGAGCTTGAATCTACCTGTTTCCCCAGTCACCTCATTCACTCTTATTTTTCAACATCTTTTTGACACAGGTGCCTAACTTACTGAGAATCACGCCTGCTGTGATGAGCCCTTGAAAATCATCAGGATTGGGCCGGGCGCGGTGGCTCAAGCCTGTAATCCCAGCACTTTGGGAGGCCGAGACGGGTGGATCACGAGGTCAGGAGATCGAGACCATCCTGGCTATCACGGTGAAACCCCGTCTCTACTGAAAAAAAAAAATACAAAAGAACTAGCCGGGCGAGGTGGTGGGCGCCTGTAGTCCCAGCTACTCGGGAGGCTGAGGCAGGAGAATGGCGTGAACCCGGGAGGCGGAGCTTGCAGTGAGCTGAGATCCGGCCACTGCACTCCAGCCTGGGTGACAGAGCCAGACTCCGTCTCAAAAAAAAAAAAAAAAAAAAAAAATCATCAGAATTGGATGGTAGGGGTCCTGAGAGGACTGGGGGAGGAGGCCCTGATATGACAGAGTGGACAGAGCCCATGGAACCCAGGATGGCCAGCCTGCTCCACAATCCTCATCCCCACAGACCTCCCTGTGTGGCTCCTAAATAAGAGGAAACCCACTCCTGATAAGTCAGGGACTTTGAAGAGTGATTTTGTTTAAATCGTGCAAACAAGCAAGTCAGTCTTGGGGAGACAGGGCTAAACTAAGTCCTTTAAGAAGCTCTACATACTGACAAGATTCTAGTTCCCTTCTGCCTTATATGCTGCAAAGTAGAAAGTATCACTGAATGAGAAAATCAGCATAAAGAAGCCCAATAATGTCTGCCTGAGTTTCCCCTATGATGACTTTTGGTACTTTTTGGGAAACATTAAGTATGAAGTTACTTCAAAATAATTTTTTGGTGCCTCTGGTTGGTGATGCCTTAAACTCTGGGTAAGAGAAACACCAGGTGCCTGTCAGGAGATGGCCTCTTCCGGGTCTCTGGTTAAGCTACAAACAGCTAGCTGGCTGTTGTTATCAAAATAAAAGTTTTCTGAAGGTGGAGGCATCTGATACCCAGAGTGCTGCTATCAGCCAGGGCAGTGGGCCACTGGGTGGCAGGAGTGTCGAGAAGGCCAGCTCGATTCCTATCTGGGATTCAGAATCAGCCATGGAAACTTCAGAAACCTAGAGAAAATAACTTCTTTCACTTTGAACTGATTCTTTGCTTCATAAGAAAAGTATTATCCAGCTACAAAAATGGTCAAAATTCAGATCTGCAAAAACCCATGAGGCAGAAACTGACCCCACTTAGGCCACACCAATGAGCAAGTCATCAAAGCGGCCAAGACAGGTCCTGTGGGGGCCACCCATGCACAGGGCCTAGCCTTGGTTCCTAACCCCGCCTATGCTTTCCACCACTGTAAAGAGGACCATCTGGGTAAGACCTGTCCCACCTGCCATGGGGTATTAGGGCAGATGGGGTCTGAGGGCTCTGAGAGCAGCTGGCAGCTCGAGGGCATCCGGAGTTGGAGGATGGAGCAATGCAAGCCCTTGTGGTAAAGACAGTCCTGTAGCCGAGCAGGCAGGGATGCTGCAAGTGGAGTGCGAGGCAGGTGCGGAGCCCTGTGGGACTGTGGAGGGGTCAGAGGGAAGCCAGGATTTTGGGGTCTCTGAGAGTTTGGAGAAGGGGAAGAAGATTAAAGTTTGGCTCAAAAGTTTCTAATCAGGTGGGCAGGGCCAAGGGTGGCAGTGGGGTGAGACCCATGACTCAGGGTGGCCCACTGTTACTCTCTTGATTTTGGGTGTTTCTTTCCAAACTGATTATTCTTGCTCAATGAGACCTGAGTCCCTGCCTGTCCCCTGAAAGCCACCTGACTTGTTTTTAGTTCCATTGGCCTGTCGGGCTGTTTTCTACTCGACTCCACTCTTGCTTGTCTGCCTTCCCTGCCTGGGGCCCAGCCAACAGTCAGCTCAAGGGCCAGGTGAATTGGGTGGCTCTGCTCTGCCCACTGGGCATCGTGTGGATGGTGGGTGACCAGCCCCCTCAGGTGCTCAGTCAGGCCTCAAGCTTCACTGTGTACCTCAGAGCAGCTCAGAACCCTGATGTCACAGCAAAGAAACTTAGACATGACACAAATTGTGGCTTTCCGAGGCAGCAAAGAATGGCCAGGGGTCATGAGGGCCAAGCCCCACTTTTGGACAGAACTACTCTAAAGTTACGCTACCTGCATGCAAATCATAAAATCAACACTTTTGAGGAGATCACCGCTATGCCTTAGTAACACAGCCCAGTCCGACCAGATAGACAGTGCCTCGAGACCCGAGAACAAGCCCTTGGTCCCCCACCATGTGTGTGAGCCTTACCTTGGACTGCACGCTAAGGGAGCGGATGGAAGGGACAGCAAGGAGGCCGAAGCGCTCGTAGAGGTACTCGTTGGAGGAGCTTCCCTTCAGGAGGGCGAAAGGAATGAGGTAGAGCTCCCCCTCTAGAACCAGGATGAGCTGCCGGTGCCGGCCCACGGGGCCGCTGGAGTGCATCAGGCCCTGTGGAGCAAGCACGGAGAGGCTGACATGGGAGGCCCAGGAGGCAGGGGTTTCAGGCACCAGGACAACCGTGAGCCATAGCCTGGACGATACAAGTATGAGCAGGTGAGGCCTGCGGGGGTGTGGGGTGCCGTGGGGTGTGAGGTGCCACGGGGCATAGGCTGAGCTGCAGCCCTGCAGGAGCGTCACCAACTGGCATGCTTGCTCGTGGACTGGCAAGGGCTGGCCTGGCAGCGTCCATCTGCCTCACAGTCCTGAGAAGGTTAGAGGACAGTTTCTTGAAGTTCATAAGAACCTGGAGTGGGCGGGAGACCGGCCTGTACTGCACAGGCACCCTGAGAAGGGGTGGGAAAGGCCCCTCCCAAAACAAGATCTGTTTTCCATTTCAATGGACAAGAGGCTAGAAAATCAGAGGGAGGACGGGAGGTCTGGGGGCTGGCATGACAGCCCCTGGAGAAGGGGATGGGCTGGGTTCTAGGACCTTTTGTGACTTCCTCTGAGGGAAGAGTGGCCCCTTGGCTCTGGGCTCGGGAGGTGCTGTCCCCACTTGTTCCCTCTGGGGATGTCAGGGGACCCAACGCATGGATGACTCCCATCCCTCTTGACAGGCTGGGCATGAGGACCCAAGGCAGGGTGTGCACAGGGCCACAGGAGACATAGGCTCATTCCCATTCATTGCAGAACAAGGCTAAGGCCACGGGCATCTTAGAGCAGCAGGCAACAATCCTGGAAGCTGGGTTCACACAGACTGAGGTGAACAAAGAGGTGGTGTGGAAGCTGCTGCTGCAGTCCAGAGCCTGCCAAGAAGGTCCCAGGTCCACAGAGCCTGCGCAACACTGGGTGCCAGGGGCGGGGCTGGCCTGCCCCCAACCCCGTCTGCTGAGGAGTGGCTGACAAGCGGACACCCACCAGGGTGCCACTCGCTTGTGCCTGGGGAAGCAAATGTGCTTGCTTGACCCGTCTGATGTGCTGCTGTGGGCACTTGGCTGAGGGTGGCAGGGCACTCAGCTAACCCAAAGTGACACATGCCTGGCGGGACGTTCAGTCTCTGTAAACTCCTATGGGGTTTTCTTTCTTTCTTTAAAAAAAAAAAAAATGTCTAGCTCCATCTAGTGAAAGCAGAAATAAAAATTATTAGGCCAATTTGTTTTTCGTTTGTTTGCTGTAAGAGCTACAGTATGAGCCAGGCACGGTGGCTCATGCCTGTAATCCCAGCACTTTGGGAGCCCAAGGCGGGCGGATTATGAGGTCAGGAATGCAACATGGTGAAACTCCGTCTCTACTAAAAATACAAAATTAGCCGGGTATGGTGGCATGCATCTGTAGTCCCAACTACTCAGGAGGCTGAGGCAGGAGAATTGCTTGAACCCAGGAGGCGAAGGTTGTAGTGGGCCAAACACCAGTGTACTCCAGCCTCGGGGGCAGATCGAGACTGTGTCTCAAAAACAACGACAACAAAAAAAGAGCTACAGTATTTCCTAAGAGGAGGTAAATTAATCACTGTGCAATTGTGCAACCTAGGCAGGAAGAAGTAGGGGTGTGTCACAGCGACCCCGACACTGTCTATGGATGAGCTCAGCACACGGAGGAGAAACAGCTGTAGGCACCTGGGCCCCACGGTCTGCCATGGGCCACACCTGAGCTCCCCGGCTGGCTCCGTAGGTAGAGGTGGCTCAGGGGGCTGCTCTGGAGGGGAGTGCCACCACACCGGGGAGGTATGCCAGTGAACCTCGAACCAGCCGCAGTGGCACAGCTGATGCTGCCCTGACCCTGGTGACAAGGTCAGCGGCTGTGACAGTGATGGCCACCTGCTGCTCAGTGAGAACTGTGCTGCCTGAGAATGGGTAGGGTGGGGCTTGAGCCACTTGCCATGTGTAAAACTGGACCCACCCTCCACTGTTCCAGAGTCACAGGGCTTTGTTGTGACAAGATGCCAGCTCCAGCCCCACAGGTCCTCCCTGGGCTCCTGCCACCCAGGCCCAAACCGCAGTAAGTTTCTGTCAGATGTCATCGCACAGGCTACTGCCTTCACCAGGACACACGCCACTCATAGACAAGTCCCTAATGACAGCACCTAACTGTGTGAACCGGACGGAAGCTTGGCAAGCTGAAAAAAGGAGAAGTCAGGCTGGAATCCACGCAGAGCAAACATTCACTGGCAGCACTTCTTTGTAGAACCCTGCTAACTCTACCCACAAAACCTCATCTGCGGCACAAGCCTAATGATCAGAGAATGCATGTCCTTGAAGGCAGCTTGTCTGTCTTCTCCAACACTCCACCAGGGGTGGGGGGTATCTCCTGTGGCCCTGTTGTCAGAAGTCTCCCAAGCTGGGCCTCGGCTTTCCCATCAGCCACTGAGTGGTGTCTGTCATGTGCCTACTGGGGACTGTAGGCAAGTCAGATAAATTTAGGACATGGTCCCTGCTTGCAAACTTATGATGATGTACTTAGAAAACTAAAATGCACACAAGAGGCCATTGCTGAGTGAAACTTGGTATTATCAAATGTAACAGCCTCATGGCAGCATGGCAACCCCAGAACTGGGAGAGCCTATCCAGGCTGACACTGGGCCCACCCAGGAGGCTGCTCTGGTCCGTGAGAACTGGGGAAGGCCTGGCCTGGGCAGATGCTGTTGCCAGGTGAGCACAAGGCTAGAGGGGGACATGGAAGCCAGACTGTGGGGGCGCTGAAGATCAGGCAAGAAAGTGTGGTGGTTCTTGGCTGTCAGGACCTGCCATGCCTTCTCAAGCTGAGCCCTGCAAAGCATTGAGAGGCAGCCTGCCTGCGTGAGGGAGAGGGGCTATGCCCGGGAGTAATTCGGACCAGGGCATGCCCACCGAGAGAGGAGACAAGGAGACTTGCTGGGACTCAGTGAGAGTGACCTTAGCGGGTGAGGAGAAGTCTGAAATCCAGGCTGGGAGATAGGGAGACTGTTCTCTGAACCTCATATCCCAATTTGGAGGTCTGGGTCCTCCCTGCATCATGCCTAGGAGCTGGTACCGAGCTTGGCACATGCATACAACCCTGGGTGAAGGCCCCCAAATGGGACCCCTGTCCAAACTGTGTGAAATGAGGCAGGTGACAGCCACAGCTGTTCTCTGAAACGTGTGGGCTTGTGGGGAGACGGGTAGAACAGCAGGCTGACAGCTCCTGTTCAAAGGGGGAAACTGATTGGACATGCTAGAGACAATGCCCAGGAAACTTTTGAGCTCTGCCTCTGGTGTATGCGTGCTGTCCTTGCACTGAAAGATTAGCTATAATCCAATGTGAACTTGAAAAGGGGAAAGCAAGTGACATCTCTATTCAGCTTACATATCATCAGTCAGCCTACAAAGGAGAGACATTCAAGGAAACACTACTCAGCACCTGGGCCTGTCAGCCTCGGAAAGGGCGTCTGCTGGCCTCTTAAGGCTTAGGGTTGAACAATAAAGTGGCTCATGCACCAGCCTTATAGCAGCAACTACCAGAATCTCCAACAGATTCTATCAAAGACTCAGATGTTCTGACCTTTGCAGTTTCTAGTAATGGGATTTCTGAAAGCAGAAGATGACAGGGCCAGGTGCACTAGAATCTGTCCCTTCCCCAGGGGTGCCGCCCTGCACTCTCACCAAGGGGCTGTGACCCTGACTGTGGCAATGTGAGTCCAGGCAGCAAATGATGCTTGAGAACTTACTGTGTGCCAGGCCAGGTGAGAGAAAAGGGGGAAGACACAGTGCTGGGCGGGCAGGCAGGCCACCACGCACAGTATCGCGGGGCTGCCCTGGGGCACGGTGATGATGGGGTACCGTGAAGGTGCAGTCTTTGTACAAGGAGAGGGTTGTTCCTTCTGACAGGGTGGGTAGTGAGTACACTGGAGGTGGCTTTGCACAGCTATTGTCAGTTTACTGTCTCTCAGGTCCTGAAGCCCTTGTCACTATCCACACTGAGACACGCTGCATTCCTTCGGCTGTTTCTCCCACGATATGCAGGGTGCTGAGCTGTGTCAGTGGAGTGCACTGAGGGGCACTGAGGAGGCAGGAGACCTCCTGGGTCAGTGATGGCTGAGGACATCCAGAGGCCTGCCCAGCCACGGGCCCAGAGCACTGTCCCGTTGCCACCTTGCAGTCTCGGCCTGGTGATGATCTTCCCACATCCTTCTCTACATGGAAACCAGAGCCCCCACACTCCCAAGGCCTCCTGCCTGGGCAGGTGCCTGGACTCCCTGGCACCCATCACCGCTGGAAGCTGGTGGCTGCTCTCCTGCCCACACTCAGGGGGCTACCACTTGCCAGCAACTCCAGACTGGCTCTGGCCTGGTCAAACAGTGGACATATCTCTGTGTCCTGTGGGCTGAACCACACCTCCTCCCATGTTCATTCTTTACTGGGTACACTCCCTCAGCCCTAGAGAACCACACAGCCTCCCTATATCTTACAATTACTTGCTTCTCATAGGTAATAGCTCTCTATACTGAACGTTGTGGTTTCTGTCTCCAGATGGACCCAGAGGATGAAAAGCTGTGTCCAGTGGCCCGGGAAGGGATGCTGCATGCTGGGGAAAGAATAAGGGTTCTGGGGGGAGGCCCTGCCACAGAGTCTGGGGCAGCCTGCCAAGTCAGGGTGCTCCCAGCATCTGGAACTGCTAGATAGGAGGCGAGGGGTGAGAAACCAGTAGGGTTGGGGGTAGGAGATCTGAGCACTCCAACAAGACACCTCTCTGCACCTTGGTTTCCAAACCCACAGGACAGCACTAACATCCATTCCTCACAGGCCTATGAGGCCAAGGTAGCTGCACAGTGGGTAAAGCATCTAGCCCCATGCCTGGCACTGGTGTGCACTCCAGACATATTGGTCAAATGCGAATTTACAACTGTCTTCAGTGCTTGGAATAAGGTGACACCGCCCCTATTATTTATACTATTCTTTTCTTCTGGTCCATAATCATTTTTCCAGTATTACTCATTCCCTTTCTCTCTGGTGTTTACAAACATTCTGTGGCTAAAACAGACAAATGGTTTCTCTGGAACATCCAGCTCCAAATTTTAACCCAGAAACTATGAGAGACAGATGTTGTCACATTCCCCTCACCTCATCTCCACGTCACTAAGGCTATCATCCACACCTACTTACTGAACCACCACCAAGCAGTTACCCTGAAGTCCAGTTTCCAAGCCCACCGTTCTCCCAGGCAACCCCCAATGGATCCCGAATGTGTCATTGGGTGGTGAATTCTAATTGGATTGCCGTTTCGGTCAGTGGGGACCTTCTGTATATGCCCTGGTGAGTACAGGTCTTGAGCTCTTCAGAAAGCACTCATAGCGAATGTTATGTTGATCATGTCCTAATCTGGAGTTTAAGAAAGACGTGCTCCCTGTGTATTGCCAAAGTTAGAGGATCTACAGGTGACCCCCACAGGGCACCGGGGAGTTTCCTTTTTACCGGCAGACACAGCAGACCTCTCAGGGGTTCACAGTATCAAAGGCCAGAGGAATGAAAATCTCTGAT
Organism: Papio anubis; assembly: GCF_008728515.1. Lineage (NCBI taxonomy): Eukaryota > Metazoa > Chordata > Mammalia > Primates > Cercopithecidae > Papio > Papio anubis. The sequence continues at coordinate 22,733,438 of NC_044991.1, read as the reverse complement.
CACCATGGGGGAAAGAAAGAAAATGCCTGGGTCCATGAGCTTTCAGACTGATTAGATTTGGGATGAAATGGACTTTACTGTCTACAGTAAGGATTCCAGAGGCAAAGGGCTGCAGGGTATCCAGATACCCCAGAACTGTGTATAGGGCTTCAAATTTTTTTCTGACTCATATTTTTGATGGAATAAATTTATCAAACAGAACTGTTTAAGGTAGAGGAACCCTTTCTGTGATGCTTCTGGGAAATCCTGTCATCATGGGTAGATACATACAGTTTCGGCAAAGATCACACACCTCCTAGAAATCACCCTCAACCATGACTGAAGCCTACCAAGACTGTAGATACTGTATTCCAGCCAGAAATAGAAAAGTGAACATTCAACCCATTCAACTGTATGCTTTGGCCAAACAACAGCCCACTTGTTTGCCTGAAGAACCTAAGAAGGTATTGGAGAAACGTGACCCAATGGCCAGCAAGAGCCAGAAGGGCTTGCCTGAAACCCAGGGTCCAACATCAGCCAAATCAGCTTGAAGGGACTGTTCAAGCTGCAGGAGCCTCTGTGCAGTGGGCAGGGTTGGAGGGGCGGAGGGGAGCCTCTCTCTCTATCTTGGCTGACCTGGTAAAAATGATCCCTCCACCCTTAGTGGCAGAAGACCCTGACCTGCCTGGAACCTGCCAGGGTAAGGCTAAGATGGCTGCTTGTTAAACACCAGCTAGAATAGAGCCAGCACCCAGATGACACTCACGTAACAGCAGCCATTCAGGTGAGAATGCCACTTACCACGTAAGAGCTTGCTGGTTATCCTGGGTGCTGCCACCACTGGTTTTAGTCATACAGACAGCTTGCAAGTAATTGCCTCCATTTTTCCTCCTCCTAATCAGTTGTGAAAATGCTTGTTGTCCTCGGGTGACGTCTGTCCTCATTTGAATATCACTACAGATGTCTCAATCAGAAATCAATTAGACAGCCTGGTGGTGGGGCTGCCAGTCTCAAGGGCCTCATCCTCTACCTTATACTGGAATCTAGGTCTGATTGTTTCTAAAGACAAAAATTCCCTGGCTATACCCAGGCCCCCCAATCTATTTAGAAAACAGGCAGCCACGTGGTCAGTCTCATTCCTGTTGCATCTGTTCTAGGAGAAGCCGACTTATCCTGCTACCTGATTTTGCAAGGGGTATTTTACAAAACACAAGGGAGTCCTTTCCCCCAGGGCAGTGATTACAGTCATGACCTAACCAAGGCCAAGCCACTCTCATGGCAGAGCCCTCGGCAGAGCTAGATGCCTGCTTTCACTCTTAGATGAGAAGTCTCAGCTCCAAGCACTGAGCTCCAGTGCTTGGAAAGCAGTTCAGCAAGCTAACAGACATAAAGAAGTTTTGAATAAGTTTCTAGGATTATAAACAGGTGACTCCACACTTTGTGAATCACAAGCCAAGGTGAATGAGATGTCCTTTTTTTCCTGATCAAAGTCATTTGCTCTTGCTACCTGCCCTAGAACCTTGGTTTTTAAATTTAAATATAGGAAACAGGGAATTTAAATAAAGGGAAATAAAAATAAGGATAACAGAGACTTTATAACTAGAGCAAACTCCAAGGATCCAAAAAGATCCCCAAATCTGAACCTTTGAAGAGTAACTTGACCAAACCTAAGGTATTCCTCAAATCTGGTTCCTTGATTATAGCAGCTGCTGGCTCTGGACGAAGGCCCCAACTGAAAACTGAGGGGTGATTTGGGATCTGAGTGGACGAGTGGCTTTGCCTACAGCAGCTCTGCCGAGTCCTGCCACAAGTTTGCTGCTGAGGGAAGGACACTGGAGAGAACTCTGAGGCAGCCTTGTGCCTTGGGGTGGTGGGGACAGGACTGGTCCAGATCAGTCCAGGGCAAGAAGCAGGGAAGTCCAGGTCAGAGACATGGGTTACTCTCCTTCACTCTAATTTAATTAAAAACTAATGCCACAGACACAAACACGTCCCAGTAGTCCCTTTCATGCTAAACACTTGTAACTTTTCTTTCATGACATTTTCTCCTTTGGGGACCACATAGGATCTGATTTAATGTTTGATGATGGCTCATGTGCAAATGCAACTGGGCCCTCCTCAAAGATAAGTGGACATGCTCGCCCCATCCTGACAGCAAAGAACAGCGTGGTTCCAGGAAACAGCCACGACAATGTTTCCCTTAAGCCAAATTAAATCACATACTGGTGTAAGGCCTATGGTAAAATATTATTCTGTTCCACTTTTCATACTGTCTGACCTAGTCCCTTAGCAATAGGACTGCGGCTAAACAAAGGCAGTTGTTCAAATAATTATATGCCCCATGTGAAGAGGCTAATCGTTTTAGTCTTGAAGTGTCAGTGATTCACAACTCTGGACTTCTGGCTTTGATGTGTATTCTTGCTGAAAATGTGGAGAAGGGTCTTACTCTGCCTGGCAGCTGACAGCGGCAGATCTGGAGCCGGCTGGCGGTATCATATCGCCCTCTTGTGGCCTCTGGAGCAGTGTGGGGGTGCTTGCCACCAGAAGCGGGAGAATGATCCAGGCCTCCTCCTCCACCTGGGCAGTGCAGGTGATGTGTGCCGGGCCCTCCAGAAATGACAGGGTCACTGAGGCTGACCTGCCACAATTCAGCATGGCCCACTGGCTCGGGTGCTGGCCTCCATCACCACCCTTAGCAGTCTGTGAGTGACCAGACATGAGAACACTGGCCCCTGGCCCAGATTTTCACCTGTCTTCCCCAGGGTTAGGACAGTGTGTGCCTGGCACAAGTCAGTAAATATCTGTTGAATGAATGAATAAAACTGGGATGGAGACGACTCCTAATTAGACTTCAACTTTTCAGTTAAGTGTTTTTACTGATACACAATGGATCATTTTAGTTAGAAAAGGAACAGTGCTTGCTCTGATGATTTACTTTAATACCTTTAAAAAGGTTTCACTCTGTCTCATGTAAAGCAGCCAAACTCCTTCCCCTGCGTTCAAATACCTGACTCACAAAAGATTGTATTTGTAGATATCAGGAACTAAGGATGTGCTTTCCAACTGCATGCCTCACCCTCAAGATAAGACTGCAGCCTGCGGGTGGGTTCAGGGGCCCCATCGCATTCTCCACACAAACAGCTCTGAAGGCAGCAGAAACTCAGGGTGCTGCTGGCAGCATTTCATTTTTTGAAATGCTGGTGACAGGTCTTTTTCCTTTTCCTAGTGTACAAAGACATTATTCTGATCATTGTTCTAACTTGTTTGAGGCTTAAGTCCATAATCTTCCCCCTTCCTAGCACCCCTACAGGAAAATTAGGTTGTCCCAAAGCCAGCTACCACTAATCCTGATAGCATCTTTATATTCTTTAAGTCATGGGAAAGTCCGCAGGGAGAAAAATTCTAAAACACATGGTACAGCTTTTATACACTCAGAGGACCCCCTTCCAGGATGACCTGTGGCGCTGGGGAAGCACTGGGATGGGTCAAGGCAGAGCCACCTCCTGCCCTCCACCTCTTCGCGGCCTCCACCAAGTCGATTTCTGCCTCAAGTACAGAGCCCCCACAATAGTCGCCGCCTTCACCTGGCTTAGTGTGGACACCTCGGCCAGTGAAACCATGCTCGGAGTGGGGCCTGCAGGCGTGTTGACTGGACCATGCCCCCACCCTGAAATCACTGTGCTGGCTGGCAGAGGCAGGGAGCTCACTAGATTCAAAGCTCCTCGAGAACAGGCCCAGTTCCTTCCTTCTGCTTCATCCTCTTGGGAAAGGCCCCAGGTTCAACCCAAGAGTGGCCATGAAAAGCCTATTGGCTGATTTCTAAGTTGGCTCTTCTGCTTTCTATGCCAAACTAGACCCAAAATGCAATGCCGCTTTGGACCCCATACCATTCCAGAAAATTTACGGACCACCAATGTGTACCAGGCCCTGTGACAGCTGCTGGGGACACAGAGATGAGGGGCAGTCCTTGCCTTCAGGGACTGTAGGGTGGGCAGCAAGCACAGAGCTAAGTCCTGAGTCGAATCAGGCACAGGTGCCTCTCTGTATCCCTAGGGGATTATTCCAGGACACCCCTCAGATACCAAAATCCTCAGATGCTTAAGTCCTTGGTATAAAATGACATGGTGTTTCCATTAACCTTCATACATCCTCCTGTATACTTTAAATCATCTGTAGATTATTTATAATCTAGATTACCTAACAGAATGCCTACATATCACTTCATTCACATGGATTCAGTGTAGTAGTCAGCATGAAGCAAATTCAAGTTTTGCTTTTCATAACTTTGGGGAATTAAAAAATATATATTTTCACTGGGCATCATAGTTCACGCCTGTAATACCACCACTTTGGGAAGCCAAAGCCAATGGATCGCCTGAGCCCAGGAGTTTGAAAATAGCTTGGGCAACATGGTGAAACCCTGTCCCTGCAAAAAATGTAAAAATCAGCTGGGCGTGGTGGTGCACACCTGTAGTCCCAGCTACTCAGGAGGCTGAGGTCGGGGGAGTGCTTGAGCCTGGGAGGTCGAGGCTGCAGTGAGCTATGATCACTGCCACTGCATTCAAGCCTAGGGGACAGAGCAAGACTCTGTCTAAAAATTATATATGTATGTTTTCAATCTGTGGTTGAAACCATAGATAAGGAACCCATGGATATGGAGGGCTGATTGTACCATAAAAAACATCCAGGTATGCCAGGGGCCCAGTGGTGGGGAGGGGAATGAAGGGGTCCAGGAAGGTAAGGAGAAGAGGCAAGGAAGGTTTCAAAGAGGAGGTGACATGGCAGCTAGGCCAGAGAGATGAGAGGAGCCTGCCAGCCCCAGATGACCTAAGCCTTATGGGGGCAGAGGTGGCAGTCACAGCCAGTCTCCATCTTTACCCTCTGCTCCCCTCCTGGTCCCCAAACACCAATGCAACATTAATGGAGCAAGTAATCTGGGGACCTGAATGCAAAAGGAGAAATGCAAAGGGAGACAGGCAAAGGCCTCAGAAGGCCCAAGTGGGTAAAGAATGGACAGTCCAAACACCCTTCAGAGGAGCGGGGATCCCTGGGAAATGCAGGCCTCAGGGCAAGCAGAAGGGAAGGCTGGTAGTAAGTCACTAAAATGGTTTGCATGACAGTCAATAGCAGTAAAGAAAACTTGGAAAAGCAAGGGAGCTAGGTTTGTATTTCTTCCTCCAAGGTAGGGCACATAAATCAGGGTAAGTGATTATGGTATCTGAGAAGCTTTAAGCTGGAGAATTCTCTGCAGTTTTGGTCATCTCATTAAAAGGAGGATGCAGGAGAGGGTCATAACCCTAACAAGGGAAGGACAACCAAGCACGTGCAAGGACTGCAAGAATGTGCATGCAAGGATGCGATCGGATCCGGGAGGCCCAGGAGCACAGGAAAGGCCTGGAAGGACAGTGGCAGTGACCTGGCACTCAGAAGAGGGATCTGGGCACAAGAAGGCACTGCTCGCCAGGCACACATTCACTGCTGCTGCTGCCTCAGGTGCTTTATGCACCTTTGTGTTTTTTTTGAGACACGGTTGAGTTCTGTCACCCAGGCTGGAATGCAGTGGTACGATCATGGCTCATTGCAACCTTGATCTCCCAGGCTCAAGAGATCCTCCTACCTCAGCCTCCTGAGTAGCTGGGACTACAGTTGTGCACCATCATGCCTGGCTAATTTTTGGAATTTTTGTAGAGATGAAGTCTCGCTATGTTGCCCAGGCTAGTCTCGAACTCCTGGGCTCAAGTGATTGCCCGGCTCGGCCTCCCAAAGTGCTGGGATTACAATCAAGAGCCACTGTGCCTGGCCAGGTGCTTTACACATGTGTCTACCTGCTCCAACCTGTTGCATTGGATGCTATCATCCTCATTTTCTAATGAGGAAACAGATACTCCAGGAGAGGAAGCAGCTTTGCCACTGTCACCCAGCCAGAAAAGGGCAGGGCCACATGCAAATCCAGCTCTGCTGGTTCCCAAAGGCTCTGTGCTTTCCACCACACCCTGTCTCCGCAAGCCAGAGAACGTCCAGAGGGCACTGGCAGGTAGTGCAGCCTCCTGACAAATATTAGGCAAGACACATCCTTGGAAGGCCAGGCAGGGAAAGGTATAGGCATTTCCTGGGGACAAAGAAATCATTGTGCAGATGTGGTTTCCTGGGGATACATTTCACCTCCGTCATCTGGCTGGAGCAGAAGAGAGAGCTTCTGAAGGCCACCCCAACAGCTGTGAGACAAATCTCCCACCTGGCTGCAGACTGCTGAGAAGGGGCCATGCAGCCTGGCTAACAGCAGCCTGCTCGCCTGCTGCAGGCTCCCTGGGCTTTTCTAACACTCTATGCAAAGGCATCTGATGGACTAACCATTGGCATTTGCAAAGATCCTGAGCCCTCCGGCACTCTCCACTCAGTCAGAGGGCCATGTCTGAATTAAAAAGTGATGTGCAAAGACCAGGGCAGATGAATACACACCACAGAAAACCTGTCTGTGGCAGATTATGCAAGGGTATCTTTAACATTAGACTCTATGGTGGAGTCAGTGATTCTCAACAATATCTGAGGCTGAGGGAAAGAGGGAGGTGGGAATTGATTCTCTGAGACTCCATCTCACCAGAAAGCATAGCCCTGGCTTGAAGTTGCTCAGACAAGATTCTAGGATGAGAGGTAGGGAGGTGGAGAAGCATTCATTCCTAGTAGGGTGCAGGCACAAGGTGCAAAGAAGCCCTCTGGGAAGGGCACAGCCATGGCCACATCCCCGAGGTGTCTGCTAGGTGGGAAAGGGCAGCCTCAGCCTCACACTGATGCACAGCCCCTACTGACAACTCCTTAGATGTGCACCTGTACCTCCCTGAGCTGCACCATCATTCTGTTGGACAGGCTGGGAAGGGAGCATCATTTCATTTTGTACATGAGGTCACTGAGGCTGAATGTACCTGGCTTGTAGGGAGCAGAGCTAGGGCTTGAACCCAGATTTGCAACTTGAATCTCAAGGCCTCATCCACTACCTACCTACCACCCACCCAACCAACCAACCAACCAAGTCTGTGCTCCATCTTATTTTTCAAATGCTCACTGAGAAGCTGGACAGAGCAGACTTGTGTTCTGGAAAGCCTCCGTTGTCTCGGGAGCCCATTTTGGTGTCTAAGATACATGTGGGCACTGACTGGTAACCGATGTGTTTCGACGCAGAGGAGCCTCGTGCTCCCAGGAGGTGCTTACCCCTTCCATGGGTGCGATGAGCAGGTCATACAGGGCACGGAGCGGGGGCTTGGCGAACGAGTTCTGCCTCCTGGGAAGAGAGGAGGTCCCGTCCTGGGTCGGTGACACAGTGTTACTGAACAGGCTCGTCATGCTCTGGCAGCTCCTGGGGAGGGAAGGGCCAAGGGATCAATCAGGGCCACTCAGACAGGCAGACTCACCCCGGCCCTCCCAGCCATGCCCCTGTATGGAAGACAGGCTGAGGCTTCACAGCAGCACCCCCGCCAGCCTCCCTCCCAGCTCTGTTCCCTTCTCTGTCCTTTCAGGTAATTTTCACACTACAGTGAGCACTGTCAGAAACCGCAAAGTAAACCAGCTGCACACAACAGCTTACATTTCTATGGAGTTTTTCTACATAATCAAATGTCCCTAAGTGCTGTTCAAAGGATTTAATTACATCCTGTGTGGAGCAATTGTGTGCAGGCAAACGCGAGGACCATTAGGAATCAGCGACAGCCACCAAGCTGATGAGGACAGTGCCCCAATGCCAATTAATTTACCATGTGGGGGCTGCAGACAGGACAAAGAGCATGTTGGCCCCCACCTTGGGCTCAGAGCAACCGCTGAGCACCCACCTGAGCCCCAGCATGGGCTCTGTGGCAAGGCAGTAGAAACCCCTGGCCCCATGGCCTCACTGGAAGATGCTATGACCAGGCAGCAGCTGCAGAGTGGGTTGGTTTCAGTATGGCTGTGTAGTTTTGTTTTGCTTTTAAATTTCTGTTCCAATGTTTCCAGGCATAGTTTGATTAATACTAAAGCATTTTCAACCCCAAGTACCCCAAGTTTCATACTTCCAACATGGGATGACAGCATTCACTGATTCATTCATTCATTCACTCATTCATTTGGAAAATTTTCCCTAAGCACTGGCTGTCTGCCAGGCACTGGCATAGTCTCTGGGAACCTACAGAGGATAAAATGCACAAATGAGCAGAAGAGGTACAGGGAGGGGAAATTAGTCCCTTTCCAATGCAGCAACAGCTGCCCACATGCATCCTCTCAGCACCTGCCCTGTGGCCTGGCCACTGTGACCGCAGCACAGCCATTGGTGACATTCTATGCCTGACTATTGGATGGTGATTTTTTTCTTTTTTCTTTTTTCTTTTTTTTTTTTTTTTTGAAACAGACAAGGTATCATCCTTCCTGTAGGAGATAGCTTTTAAAAAAAAAAAAAAAAAAAAGACAAGGTATTGCTCTGTAGCCCAAGCTGGAGTGCATTGTGGTACAAACATAGCTCACTGCAGCCTCAACCTCCTGGGCTCAAGAGCTCCTCCTACCTCAGCCTCCTGAGGAGTTGGGTCCACAGGTGTGTACCACGACACCAAGCTAATTTGTAATTTTTTTTTTTAGAGATGGGGTCTCACTGTGTTACCCAGGCTGGTCTTGAACTCCTGGGCTCAAGCAATCCTGCCACCTTGGCCTCCCAAAGTGTTGGGATTACAGACGTGAGACACCACACCCCACCATCAGTGATCTCTTAACCTTGATTTAGACACTATGCATAGTTCAAGAGTTTCTGCTACATATTCTAGGACCCTTAAGGGCAAAGACCATGCCTTAAACCAGATACACTGCTGAGGTTCAGTAGGTGCTCTGGCTACTGGTAATGACAGCAGCTAGACTGTTGCCCAAGAAAAACACAGAAGGCTGCTCCTCTCTGCTGGTCCAGGCCAGGAGCTGTGACATCAAAATAAATTATTTGAAAGATTCAGCGGTGTGTTTTCCAGGTAAGATCTCTACCCCTAGCTCTCTCCCACTCCTCCCAGTGATCTTGGCAATGCACCACTTGACCTAAATTCTAGGGTTGTGCCAAGCCAAGCTCTCAGCATCCTCAGCCTCCAGCCTGGTGCCTGTGAGAGAAAAGCAGAGCAGCAGGACTTGGAGGGCCAGGGAGCCCACTCACGTCCGCTCCCTGGCCTCACTCACTCTGGAAACGTGTAATTACAAGTGATGAGGGCTGCAGCATGTCTTTGCCATCAAAGCCAGTGAAGCACAGATAACCCTGGAGTGACACTCAGAGGCTCACTTAATTCCACAGAATACACTGCAAAGAGCAATTCTCCCCTCAAGGAGAGATTACCAAATTGCTCTCCTGAGGAGACGCTTTGGCATAACACACGGTGTCTGTCACGGCACTGTTTGTTACCACACACACGTGTTCTCAGCAGACAGGGAACACGGCCCCAAAGAGCCTAGGCTGCCATCCAGACAGCAGACGGGCAGCAGCAGGAGCACTAGGTGCCCTCTTCCTGTGCACTTCATGTTTCACAATCTAGATGATGGCCTGGACTGTGGGCTCAGGTAACCCCAACTTGAGGCTCCTGAGTCTGATCAGTCCAGCTGGGGGTGACTGGGGGAGTGCCATGCCCCCAGACAATGCTGTGGCCCAAGGTCCTCAAGATGACTGATGGGGACACTCCACAAACCTCAAGGCCCCTTAGCTTTGAACTAAAAAGGCTCCTACTAGAGAAAGACCCCAGCTCTAGGGAGTTCTCAGGACAGCCCCAGCTGTCCAGGGAGACCCAGAAGTTCCTTCAGCTGCTCCCAAACTTGGCTACTTACTCCAACAAATCAGAACCAAACACCCGGCCCATCTGACCCCTCCCTGAGGAGCACAAGATGTCAGGTTGGACAGTCCCTGGAGGTCTGGGCAGGGTACCCCTACTGGCAATGCTGAACTGCACACGGAAGTGCCAGGGAAAGGCTGGAGTCTGATGCTAGCCAGCAATTCAAAAGAGGAAAATGTCTGAAGAAGTGGTGGACAGACCTGCTGAGCTTGAATCCCAACCTTGGGCACTGCTTCATGCCCTGCAATCAGGGGCAGTGTCACCTAGGGGCAGGGAGTGTGGGTCCTGGGGAGGATGGCTGCAGTGCGTGGAGAGCCAGGTAAGGCTTGGGCGTGTGAGCTAGAGACAGGCATGGGGCAGGAGGGCAGAGACCAGGCTGTGGATTCCAGGACCTAAGTGCTAATGGCGGTGGCATCTTTTTATTGAAAATGCCATGAGTGCCAGAGGCATCTAAGGGGCCCGGTGGTGCTAACCCATCCCACATATGTCACTGCCCATGATATGCCAGGCACCATGGGCCACAGGCCTTTGCCCTGGGTTCCAATGGAGGTGGGGCAGCACCGGGGACAAGCTGCTGACTCCCACTGCTGGTCGGGCTGAGATGAGGGAAGCTTCTTTGGGACAGCACCATTTGATCCGGGCCACAAGGGATGATTTGGTGGTACCCTGCCTGGACAAAGTGGAGGAGGCCATTCCAACAGAGGAACAACATAGAGAAATAGAGACTGGGGTGCTTGGGGCAGTGAGTGTGAGAAGTCATGCGGACAGAGGAGTGGGGATGCAGGCTGAAGAAGAAAGTGGGCCAGATGGGCCTGGGCAGAGGTTCTGGGGTTATATATGGGGAGAAGCAGTACCTCTTACCTCTTTAAACAACCAGGCTTGCCTGATCAGGAAGTTCCTCTCCCCAGGCTACCAGTTCTTTCCTAGGGGATGAGCATAAGGAGGCCACCTGTGTCTACACCCCTCCCCTGAGAACATTCCCCCCATCCCCAGGGCTGGGTTGCAAAGTAGCCATGATCAGACCATCCTCACCCTGGGCTAACTTCAGTTGGGAAGCCAGTCAGGAATCTTTGACCAGGGCTGGGAAACGCAGCCATTCAAGGCACCTGTCTGATCTGGGAATATTTCCTGGAAGACCCCCTCTGGGCACCTGGGTATGTGCCCAGGCAGTGCAGATTCTTCAAGAACCAGATCCTAATGGGGTGGTCAGGGCACCCAAGCTCCAGTGAAGGCTCTCCCTCTGAGTCTCAACTGAGCACCCCCTGCCTGGAACTTGACCTTGTTTTGCTCTCTCCAGGCCACCAAGCCCACCTGTGCCCCATTGACACTTGCTGACCTCTGCCCCCTAGATGCCACATCAAGTGCTGGCTCTCAGCCTCCCACCCTGGCCCTTTTTGCAACCTGGCAGCTCACAGACCAACTATCTCTGGAGCAACAGCTCCTGGGCACTGACCCTAGCCAGTCTCAGGTGGGCCCAGCAGGACCTGGCCATGGGGCCCCTTGCACTCAGGCAGGGCAGCCCTTTGAGAACACCACTCTAATCTGCGCTGCTATTCAGTTGGGCGGCAGGGAGCACTTGTCCCTAGAGAGATCCTTTTCAAAATAAAAACAAAAGACTAGAAATAGTCAGTCAGTAATTATGAAACAACAAACAACAAACCAAAAAGACAACCAACCTGAACCATGATTTGAGGTCAAAGTAAATCCATCAAGACTTTCTCCCTGAGCAGGAGGCATCTGTGGCTAGCCGCCTGGCCCCACAGCAGCAGCCTTCACAGGCCTTCATCTGCTGGGCCCAGTGCTGCCTTCCTGCCCACGCCTCTTCCTTAGTAGCTCTTCAGGCAGCAGCTGCCTCTGGTTTCTCCACGCTAGTGGCCCTGGTCCACCTTGACAGCAGCCACATGTGGCTGGTCCCCACTAGGGAACTGCCCTGGGAGTGATACGCTCAGGGGCAGAGAATGGGAGTTGGGGGCCGGGGGGGTGGCGGGCAGGAAAACAAGGCCGAGAGCTACTGATGGTCCCTTGAACCCTGGGGGCCCTCTGCTGGAGGTGCACATGGGGGGAGGTGTCAGGCTGCGACTCAGAGGACAGGATGTGGCAGGACACAGCCCCTCTCTAGTTGCATGGGTGGACCCGAGGTTTCCTTGCCTCCACCATCATTAGTGCTGCTGCTGCCTTGTGCAGACTGCTGGGAGCTGGTAGGGGTGAGTTCCCTTTCACATGTAGTTTCTGTTCTCACTGCAATAGTTAAAGCAACCTACTGCAGCTATCTTACTGGGATACCTCTGCCTAAAGATCTGCATAAAGATATATTCCCAACAGATCAAAACAGCAAAGCAGTCAGCTCCTTAGCCCTGAGCCTTACTGTTCACAGCTGGGAGTGGACCACCCACAGGTCGCCAAAGAGCTGTGACTCTGGCAAGGAATGTCACTTTCTACTTCCCTCTTTTTCTTGCTGGTAAAATAAAGGGTTGGGCTAAAGTTCTTGTAGGGCCTCTTCTAGGGTTGTTGTTTTTTTTTTAATTTTTTTTTTTTAACTGATGATCAATCCAACCAGAACTTCTAGTTTTAGAAATGAAAAATTTCCTCTATCTAGGCAAGCCTTCAACCCCTCTGCTGAGCCTCAGCCCTTCCTGTGTTTCCCCTGCGTGGGCATCAGGCATGGGACAGTTAGGGTGCAGGCTCAGCTTTCTGGTGTTGTAATCTGCCTGGGAGAGTTGGCACTGCTGATACATGTCCTTGTGGTGGTGTGGTTTTGGGCCTCAGAGTCACAGCTGGCTGGCAGCAGGCACCCCGGGCTCTGAGCCCCAGGTGGCAGAATGCTCACAGCGGCTGACAGGTGTGCACTGGAGTGTGAGGGATAACCTGCTCTCTGCCATCCACCTTCCTGCACTGTCACGACAACCTAGTCCTTCACTGCTTCATAGAAGAACGGCCACAGAGGGCCAGGGGCTCCTCAAGGCAGTGCTTTAGAGTATATATAGTATTGCTCTGATCTCCACAGGCCTTTCACCCTGGCTGACTTCTCTCTGTCTCAGCTTTCTGGGCTCTAGAGAACAGCGCTTTTCGCTTGCTAGAATGGGAGCTTTGAAAGGGGTAGAAACATGCTTCCCACAGGGCAGGAGTGTGAACCGTGGCAGGGGCTGTGCTGCCGGTTTAGGAATGAAGGCAGGCCAGAGAAGAGCACACATGCATCCCTCCGCTGGCACAGCCAGGCCTACCACGGCAGCCTCACTGGCTCAGGGCCTGTGAGGTTATTCTTCCTCTTCAGATGAGGAACCAAGGACCAGAAAGAGCAAGAGATCTGCACAAAGCCACCAGGTTGGCAGGGCATCAGGCCTCCCACTTGGCAGGATAGGGGCTTTTGCTGTGCCCTCCCAGCCGCTGTGTTCCTAAAGGTGGTGTGATGGTGGGTGGCCCCTCCTGGAGGCTGCGACTCCAGGCTTCACAGCTGCACCACCCCGGGGCTCCAGCAGGTGGCACTGGCTCACTTTTCTCACAGCCCATGGCTGCCGGGACCCAGTTGGGCTAACAGCCTAGCTCTCAGCAGAGGATCTTCTCACCTCACACTGTCTTTATTATTCTTCAGATGATGTTTATTAACCTACTTCAGGAACATTTTCAGTTTCTCCAAAGCACACAATCTGTGTGGTGGTGGGAAAAGGAGAGGGCCCAGCATGCATGGAGAGAGAGGTGAAGCCACAGAGTGTCTGTGAAGAGTAGACAAGGGGCAGAGGGGTCACGGGCGTGGCTCTTGTCTCTGCAATGATGACAAATGCCAACTGGGTTGGGCTGCCCTCATTGCTCATGAATCTCCCCTTCAGAGAGGATGAAGGAATCTACTCCCGAGGCAGGAGGAAGCCAGTGCACTGCTCACACTCCTTTGGGCAGTCTGCTGCAGCAGTGCCTGTGAGCGAGTATGAGCCTGCCCAGGTGAGCAGCTGCTCCCTGGCTTCCCATCCACACTCAGCTGAAAGGGAGTTAATTTATGGTGCAGAGAGCAGCCTGGGCAAGTCCCCCCAACCCCCCAACACACACACACACACACACACACACACACATGCATACACACACACGCACACAGCTTTCTCAGGCTCTCACACTCTAAGGTGGAGAGCGAAATGCACCCACTCTGCTTGGGCCAAACAAGCTCTTTTGGGCAGTTGGGACCCGATGGACCTCCCTGTGGAGTCTGCCCGCCCTGCCTTCTGCGAGGCAGGCTTTCACCTCAACCCACTCTGCTCTGTCACCCCTCACCTGGCTTCCAAGGCAGCATTCCTGCAGCACTCTGGCATTGGGGAATCAGGTCTCCCATGTGAAGAACACAGCACTGCCTCCTTGGCAGAGACGCGTCTATGTGGGGTCAGTAGATGAAGAAACAGGGGCTTGACTCTCCCTCAGCCAAGTCTGAGAAAAGGGCTCTGGCTCAAGCCTGAAGATGACCAGGATGGCAGGGGCCCACCTAGCCCTGAGATTCTGGCCCTCCTGTCTCTGCAGTAGGGCTGACCAGGTGGCCGGGAGGAGGGAACAAGCAGGCTAGAGCTTAGTGCAATCTCGAAGAACCTCATTGGCTGGCTGGGGCTGTCTGCTCCACACGCATAGACCCAGAGGCAGCCACACTACTGTGGGGGCAGCACTGTTAGACTGCCTGGGGAGGGGCAGCTAGGAAGGGTGCCACCTGAGAAACGCATGAAGGGGCAACCTGAGGGAAGGCTTTGCCCCTCATGGCACCAAAGAGAAAGGTGGTGCTCATTCACCCATTCAACAAGGGTTAAGTGCCTCCTTGGTGTCCCTGGGCAAGCTGCAGTGGGGGAATTCAGTCAACAGGGAGATCTGGTCCTTGCCCTCCTGGAGTTCACAATTTGATGAGGACCATGCAAGGCCCGATAGCAGCTGTGTACATGTGTGCTCGCATGGGTGCATCTGATCTTAACGCTTGAACACAGGTGGCAGAACGAGGTCTCTGGGAGTGTCTTCCTTTCCGCCTCTTCCCTGTGTCCTGCCCTCCCACTCCTCTGGGGCTCAATTCCTCACCAGGCACTTGGTTCCTTCATGGTCTGTCTAGACATAGGGCCAGGAACGCTCACCCCAGGGCACATCTGGTCATGACATCTTTAGGATGACTGGAAGGGAGGGGTGAGAAGGGAACTAAACTGATATGGGGCATCTTCTAGAGTACGGACATGGAATCTCGGGCTAGGTGGGCCCCCGTCATCTTCTGGGCTGTAACGTGAGTACGCTACTTGCATCCTCTTCTAGCCCTTGGCGCCGTTCACTGTTACTAATGAGTAAACAACGATGCAAGGTTAAACATCTCCTCTAAGGCAGCGACATCAGGGGAAAGGCCCTGCTGCTCCACGCAGTCAGGCAGCAGAAAGCCTGTGGCTTGAGGGGGGGCCCTCTGCTCTCTGGGGAGCCGAAGGTCTAGTGCTGTGTGGCATCAGGCCCTGAACCCTCATCTGCCTCATCTGGTTTGTGCCCTCTATCCTAGAAAGGCAGACACTGCACGCAGTACCAGTCCAGGGGCCATCTGTGAAGACTCTGTCCCCAGGTCAGAGTTCTGCAGGGGTCAGGGAGGGTCCTCGGTGGTGGCAGCTCATTCAAGGCGTGGCTGCCATTTCTCAGCCCTGTCATTTCTCTTCTGATCAGACACATGGTCCTCACCTTCTCAGGATATGTTTATTGCACATGTTCACCTGCCATGCCCTCTGTGCTGCTCTGTGGTCAGGCTGCCCTGGGAGGAATCCTGCCTCTGCCCCTCACCCACTCACCTGCTCACACTCACTCAGGTGAGCCCCTCAACCCCTCTGGGGTGCAGCTTCCTGCCTCACAGGCAAGGACTGCACCTGGCAGACTGCGAGTATAGCTCCTACTCTGCTGGGACCTACCTGGAAAATCCTTTGGTTCCTTCTTCCCTCAACTAAGCCCTAACCAGGATGTTCCCAAATCCCCTCTGGGGCTCTCAACTGAGCTGTATCTTCTGAGGTAGCTGGCCTGAGATTTGAACGTGAGTTTTAAGACATCAATGGAAAAATTAATTGACAAATACATTATATTCAAGTAACCAGAGATGCCTCAATTCAATTAAAAAACAGGATTCTGAAACCATTCAGTGACTTCCCTCCACGAACATCCTCACGTGAAAGGTTGTCTCATCTGGGAGGTGAACCTGGTGAACACTGCATTTTAAGTACTTATGCAATAAGTTGTGGGTGCTTCTGCTTGTTCCCCTCCTTAATTGCTACATGTCTGGCTGCTCCTCCAGAGAAGAGCCACAAGGCTGGGCAGGCACAGGCAGGGACCCTGGCTCTACCGGTAGTGCCTGGCTCCTCTCAAGCCCAGGAATGAGTGTGGCGCTGCATGTGTCTTCTCTTCCCTTGCTCTTGGACTCTCCTGGGCATATTGGGTCCATGGTAGGTTCCCTGCCTGGGCTAAGGGTTGTGGCACATGCTGCCTCCACCAAAAGGGTCTGCACCTGCCCTCCTGCAGGAGCCACGGCAACAGTTGGTGGTGCCTGGCCTCTGCCCACTCTAGGCATTGTGCTGTGGCCATCTGCTCTTTACTGTAATGAGTATGAGGCTCTGAGCCCAAGCCTGGAGATGCTCACCTTAAAAGAACCTGATGCCCAGGCCAGCCTTGTACAGGCCTTTCCTACTGACCCCATTCAGAGATCAGAACAAAGGCCTGGGCCAGACAGTCATTGGGGTGGGCTTCTCAAGTGCTCAGGGATGGAGAGAAGAAAAGACAGCCCTGTGTGTGGTAGCCTGCCCAGCTGATGCATGTCCAGCAATATAGCAAAACCCCCTTCCAAAGGACTTTGCACTTTCAAGCAATTTGTGGGTCCAAGCCTGTCCCTGAAAACAAACCTGTCAGGTCTAATTCACTTGTTCACAGAGAACTTCCAGAGTTGGATTAGTCAGAGTTGTCTGAAGACAGAATGCGCTGCCTCAGGAGGTAGTAAGCTCCCTGTCATGGGAGGAATTCAGGGAAAAGATGGGTAATCACTTGGCAAGGGAGTTAGATGGATGAAGGCCTGTGGGGCTAGAACACTGTCTTTGGAGTCTGGAAGACCTGGCTCCTAATGCTGGCTCTGTCATTTTCTAGCTGTGAGATCCTGGGCAACTAACTTAACATCTCTAAGCCTTAGTACCCCTCATGGTTGCTGCAGGGATTGACTAAGATAACACATGTAAAGCACTTAGCACAGTGCTGAGTGCTGGGAAGTAATAAGCAGACACACACTGCTGTCATTATCATCGTTGCTATTGTTGTTGCTATAGTTACTTAATTCCCTCCCTTCCTCCTTCCCTCTTTCCCTCCCTCCCTCCCTCCCTCCCTCCCTTCCTTCCTTCCTTCTTTCCTTCTGTGCCTGTACCTACCTAACACACGGCACCCTGCTAGGCTCCTTGGGGGATACAGAGATAAATCAGAAGCGACTGAGCCTTGGGCAAATGCACAGCCTGGGAGGGGAGGGCATGGACACAGGTGACGAATGCAAGGTGCAAGGTTGTGGCTCCCTACCCACAGATAAAGCACCAGGAAGTTTTAGAGAAGGGAGAAATGATTTCCAGTAGGGGCAATCCAGGATGGATTTGTGAAAGATGCTGTGTTTGACACAGTGCCTCAGGGGAAAGCCCTCTTTGGCCATGTCCCCATGTCCAGGTGAAGACCCTGAGATGTGAATGGGCAGGTCTGGGGTTCCTTTGGGTTAGGACAGAGGGTGGGATGAAAATGGAATAGGAAATGGGAAGAATGGCAGGGTGGGACTGTGAAGTACTCAGATGCCAAGCTCCACACTTCCACCTAACTCCACTGGAGCTCCTGTGATTCCTGTTGAGAGAAGGACACAAACAAAACCGCGCCCCAGCCAGAGGGGAGGACAGCGATGACCGTCAGCCTGTCCCAGGTGGGTGGTAACGGGATCAGTGTGAGGGACAAAGTCACATCCAGTGAGGGGCAGATTTCATCTCTGCCACTGACAAGCGGGCAGACTTGGGGCAATTCACCTTGCGGAGCACCAGCAACTGTTTGAGGCTGTTGATAGGCACCAAGATAGGCAGGGACAGGACACAGGCTCCTGCCCAAAGCCTGGTGACTGGAACCAACAGCTGCAGCAGCTGTTGGCAGGGAAGATCCTTGCCCAGAATGGTCACAGTGAGGTAAATATGGGTGGATGGCAGCCATGGCATGCTGTGCATGCCTACATTTAATGTAGCACAGATGACCTGGAGGTCAGAGGTGGAGAGAACACTCAGCTCCTTATCAGGGCCAGAAGCCAAAGAGGCACCAACAAGGAGCAGGGGACAGGGATGCAGGACCCCAGCCAGAAAGCTGGGTATGCACTCTTGGGGGTTCAAAGCTATAGCTACTGCTATAGCTGTAGCTGATAGAAGATTGGGTCATCCCTCTGCATTTATTCAAAGTGTTTCCAGTGGCCCTGAGAGAGGTTGTAGCAGGAAGAAGCATCAATCTATCAGTTTCTTGGTGGTGATTTGATCTTTTGGATCTTTTGAGTAGTTGATTCACCCCTAAAAAAAGAGCCTTTGGTGCCATAGAAACCTCAGACTCAAAGTGGGGAGAGAAAGAAACTACATACTACACAGCAGGATCGATCTAGTCATCATTACTCTTATTGCGTCCTAGTAACAACTCTATCAGTAAGCAAATGTAAAAAGTTGAAGGTCACCTTAACAAAGGGCAGAGCCAGGTTTCAAATCAAGGTCTGGCTGGCCCCAGAGCCCAAGATTTCTCCTCTGCACTGTGTGTCTCACCACAGACAAAGGCCTAGACCTAGGAAGACAGTGATCAGCAGATCACTGGCCTACACTGGGCTTTTGCAGCACTGCTGCAGCACACCTCTGTACGGCCCTAAAGCAGGGTGGCCCTCATGTATGTTCATAAAGAACCACAGCCTGGCCAGGCACGGAGACTCACATCTGTGATCCCAGCATTTTGGGAGGCCACCGTGAGAGGATCACTTGAGCCAGCCTGGGCCAAATAGCAAGACCCTGTCTCTACAAAAAAAAAATTTTAAAAATTAACTGGATGAGGTGGTATGCACCTGTGGTCCCTGCTACTCAGGAGGCTCAGGCAGGAGGACTGCTTGAGCCCAGGAGTTTGAGGCTGCAGTTATTTATGACGGCACCACTATAACCCAGCCTGGATGACAGAGTATGACGCTGTCTCTAAACAAAAAAAGAACTACAACTACACATCCATGCACATGCACACACAGCAGGACGCACGTGTGCCAGGTCTCAGCTTACTGGCCAGGCTGGTCTTGTGGAGACGGCTCTCCTTTCCAGTCACTGCTCTCCACTGTCCTGCTGACACTTTCTTCCCCATGCCTTTAGGAAATCGTCCTGTGTATTACAGTCACTGCATTCCCTCCCACCTCCACTGCAGGCCAGGCTTTCACGCATGGATTTGGAGGGCAGCATAGGCTCTGGGAGCACTACTGCCTCTCCACTTTCAGGGCCTGACCCTCAGGTGTTGAGGGCAGAGGGGGAAGGGGGCAGGCAAACGCTCTGGAGGGCTTCCTCTGCACCCCTCAACATGGCAGCCAGCTCTGGCTCCCCCAGAACCCCTCCCCTCTGCCACTGGCTGCACACTCTGTAACATGTGGCTGAGGTCCCTGCCCAGCAGACAGTCTCCTGGGTGGGGAACCAGTAAGGTGCTAGGCCCATGTGACCCACCCAGCGTGACACACACACACACACCCATGCCACGTGAAATGTGGGCACGCTGAGCACTGTGGCCATCCCACTCCCACCTAGCATTCTCCCTACTTTCTTTTCTCCCTGTTCTATAGTCATGGAGGTTGGGCCCATGGGATGGAGATGCCTCTTTCCTCATCTAGCAGGACCCCAGTTTTTGCTGGCGATTCTCTAGAAGGACCCCCAACCAAGCTGAGGTTCTCTCTTGCTTATTCCTTGTCCAGTCTTCTGTGAGAGACCGGGAGTGTGTCACAGGGCACTAGAGGGAAGTTGCAGAGACCTGAGGGTGGGCTCTGGCCCTGTTGTGCTCCTCTCTTTAGAATAAGGAGACTTACTTCTTTGTCCTCTGTTTTGGCTCTAGTCACTGCTCTCTGGACAATAAGAAAGTCCCTCTCCACACTGTGTCACACACAGATATAATGTGGAAAATTAAAGACCTAGGATGCTTGTTGTACCAATGGTGGCTTACAGAAGTCAGGAAACTTCTCTGGGGTACTGGCCCTAAATGACTCTGGATGGGTACACCTTACTTAATACCAAGGCACTCCCTGTAGTCCAGGATCCAGGATGCAGTCAAAAGCCTGTCCTGTTCTTCCTTCTCTTTTCTACAGCAAATGTGATCTGCTGACTGCCCCAGGTCCAGTCACATACACACATACCATATATACATACCACACACAAACACACACATACAAATACAACTCTGCACACACAAATACTTACATACATTCCCACAGAACCTCCCCCCACCCACACACAGACACTTACATGCATGTGCTGGCCTACCAGTCCTCAGCGTCACTCCCAAAGGATAGGGCTGCTGCTCTGCCCTCTGGGGCTCACACCAAGGTCAGGGTGCTAGCCAAGAGAAGGGTCTTTGTTTTTCATTCAATAGTGGTGCTTACCCTGAGTTCAAAATGCAAATGTGTTTTCTGCCAATAGGCAAGAAGAAAAATAGTGATTGCAGAGACCTCAAAAATGACAGCAGAACAAAGATCAATTCCTGAAGTGGCAAGGGAGAAAAACCTAAAGCCAAGTCGCACTTGACTTGCATTAGCTACAGTGGCCTCATTGCCAAATCAGTCCAGCAAACCACCCAGGAACAAAGGGGCCAAGGAATCCATAAAATCACTGAGCTAGAGAGCCCCTGGAGAGAGGAGCCCTTACTGCTCCAGCACACAAGGCCCTACACACACGGTTGCTTCCATGTCACCTCTGTTGGCTCCAGGGTACGAGCACTCTGCAAATGCTAGCCACTATCAGCAATCTGCAGAAACGCCACTTCTAGCTGCTCTGTTCAGTCACAAGCCAGTGCACCTCTTAGCCCAGATCCCTGGCCATATGTGGGACAGAGAGGGAGGCCTGGGACCCCACAGCAGAGCAGGGACAGGCTGGCAGGAAAGCTGCAAGGCATGTTTTGGCACCCGTTCATGGGCAGACCTCCCTCCTCTCTGGCCTATGTGTGCTGAGCTATAAGATGTGAGGGAAGTTTGCACTGTTTTAACAGGGATACCTTTGCCTCCATGGTTCCCTCAGCTGCAGCTCCACTCTCTTGTGGATGAAGGCCAGAACCCCGCTTCCTGGCTTCTGAGAGAGGCACTAGAGAACACGCAGTGTTGCAAACTTACCTGGGCCTTAAGGGCTCACTGCATTGAAGTGAGAAGAATGCCGGCTATTTCCCTCATCCAAAGGGTCGGGATTGGAAGAGTCTGCAGAGACCCCTTCAACTCCTTTGCTTTTCTGAGGGTGGGACTGGGTTGGGTCAGAACTTGCCAATGGAGCTGGGTGCAAGCTCAGGGCTGTGGGCCTTGCTGCTCCCCACTCAGTCCTCAGGGCTGGGCACAATACTCAGCCTGGCTGGGGACGGAGATTGTGTTGTATAACTGAACCAACAAATTAATCTACAGTACTGTGCTCACTGGAGTTATTGCAGGGCTGCTCCAAAGGACAGAAACCATCTTTCCAAAATGTGCACTCCACCATTCAAAATGCACACCAACCCAAAGCCCAGGGTTGATTACCTAGGGCCCTAGATATACCTGGCTCGACCCTTTTCTTCCATAGAGCTGAGGTCCTGGGGGAACTGGTTCCTGACTGCTAGAGTGTCTGCAAGCAGGTCACCATGGATGCCTGACCGCCTGCTTTGGCAGCTCTCTCATGTGAAGGACTTGAGGTAGGAAGGGAAGAAGGATGGGGGAGGCTACAACCCAAGGTGGCCAACAGCTGCTGCATAGGCACATAGACATCTCATCCCTTCCAAAGTTTCTCCACCCACGTTAAGAATTTAAGTTTAGCACTATTCTTCCCACTTTATTCAAAACAACAGAAACCCACCAGTTGTACAGTGTCTTCCACATATTAAGTCGGTCAGTGTGTTATTTATACATTGGCTCCATTATTCCCACATTACAGGAACCCTGCAGGGTAAGAAGCCATCCCCATTTCACAGATGACGAGACTGAGACTGACAGAGGTGAAACTGCCTCCCTAGTGTCCTACAGCTGGTGTGGCAAGGCCAGAGGCTGCACTCTGAGCTCTTCACACTCTAGTTTATCACCACAGCTTGCATCACCTGGCAGAGGTAAGTGTCACCTGCCTTCACTGGCTGAGAAGTTGGCAGAGCAAGAACATGCATCCAGGCCCAATCCCAGGCCTCCGCAAACCTGGTGGATCCCTACATGAAACCAAAGGCCATAAGGGACACCTGTGAAGGTGGCTGGGAAGAAGGAACTAGGCGTGAACTAGCTTGAAGTTCTGGCCTCCTTACAACCAGGCTGCCAGCTCCTACATCCCCTGTCCTTGGCTCCCTTCCCACTCAACTCAGCCCTGGGAAAGTCAACACACATTTGTCACTCTGACAGCACAATAATGAGAGGAAACCAGGGCCTGGAGTAGGAACAGACAGGGCACACAATGCCCTGCACAGCAGGGCTGCCAAGCAGAGAGACTGCCTCCCACCCAGTGCATAGTCACTTCCCACCTGTGTTCTAGGGTCAACCAGCTGCCCTTTAAAGGCAGGCCCTCAGGCTGTGGAAGGGACCTAGGGAGTCTGTGATGTCTTTCCAAAGAGGTCTATCAAAATGTACTCCTAGGTTGTTGCCAGGCAACCAAACAACAGTGGGACAGGTGTCCCTCAACCCCAACTGTCTGCCCTGTTTACCTGGACCCAGCTCGGGTATCACTCCTAAGAAAAAGATGAAGGGGTGTGCTGGCTTGGAAATTTCAAACTCGATTCATCTTAAAGCCATTAAGAACTATTTGGTCAAGTGACAGGGAACTGAGGTCTTGGCACAGATGGGTGAGCCTGGGTCTGGATGAGTGCATTCCTAGGCCCAGTTTCTCCTTCCAACAGCACCAGCATTCTCACTCTCCCTGACCTCCCTGAATCTCAGGCCAGGAAGTCAATGCAGGTACCCACGAGTTACCTGCAGAAGCTAGCAAAGAAGTATGTGAAGTTACTCTGGCTTCTGCCTGATGTTTGGAAAGTCAGCTCTGAGGCTATGTGAAGAAGCAGCCGACTGTCCCCTGGGACTCCCATCCCAGCCAAATGAGGGTTGTCACGTCAAGCCTGTCACTGTTTTCTCACTTGAGCTGGAGATGCTGCTGTGAAGCAGAGGCTCTGACGGGCATGGGACTGTGGAAGCATCACGCTTGCTGCTGCAAATGCATGACATGAGCCAGAAGCCTAACCAGCCGGAAGGAACATCCACTAAAAGCACATTATCTGTGCTCAGAGCACCCTGCCCTGCACTGGGCCTAGGGAAAGCACCCTACACGCACCTGTTAAAGAGGTTATTGCGGCGAACCATCCGCAGAAAGCCAGTGGGGTCAGTGACCGAGTTGAGTTTGTTGTTCATCTCTTCAAATTGCTGGTCCATGATGTCTCCCGCTTCACTCTCTGTCTCACTGCTGGCACAGGCCCTGCAGGAAAAATTGCAGAAAAAGCCAATCAGAGATAGGAAGCGCTGAGCTATGGAAGTCAGCTCTGAGGTCCTGTGCCATTCTGTCACCAAACGATCCTCTAGTACCATTGCCTCCAGATGTCAGCATTACCCTACTCCCTCCTCAGTGTCCCTGAGGCCCTCTTCCTGAACTTCTTTTGTCCACTGCTTCTCCAGATGAACTCTGGTTGGTTGTTTATGGGCTGTCACCCCCCACTCTGCTGTGAACTCTCTACAGGCAGGAGCTGTGTCTGAATAAGAATTGTATTCCCAGCACCTGGCATATGCATGACAGACTAGGTGAGGTGCTGTCTGTGATGGGCTGGCCACATACTCTTCCCAGAGTAGAGCTGAGGCAAGTGCAGCTGTGAGGCAATCCTCCCTGCACAAGCTGCAGTCCAGTCCATTTCAGAAACAGTAACTAAGTACCTACATCGTGTTGGGTACTGTCCTAGGCAAGGGGGACATGCAGCCTAAAATGGCATTTTCCAGATGAGGGGACAAACATGCTGACAAGTGGCTGCAATGCTAGTAGGGCAGGCACTGCTGGAAACGCAAACGTGAGAACTGCTGCTGATTTGGCCCATTTTCCAAGCTCAGCATGAGGAGGTGACCATTTTTTAATTAATAAATTCATATTTCCCCTATGACAGCCTTTAACAGAGCATCTCACAATGTGTTTTAAGTAAACAAAAATACCCAGGAGTACCTTGATTCATCAGCATGATTAAAATGGCAAAAGGCTTAATAAATGTAAAAGCCATGCACTGTGCCCTGATGAGACACGGACAGCCAGGCCGTGGCTAATGTGTCTGTGGAAGCACTGCCGGCCTGCAGTCATCCTCCTCCATGCCACACCATGCCTCCCAACCAACTGAGGCTCACAAAGGCGCATGTCTATGTTGAGCCCTCACCTATCCTAGGCATCAGGAACACATTCAGACTTTGCTGAGATGCTTTGCTGAGATGCTTACTGATACCTTGCCCACAGGAAAACTACTTTCAGACCTTCCTGCTAAGGACTGGCATAAAGAAGTGGAGGGCACCAGGGCACTGCAGGCAGCAGTCAGTCACTAGCCCCTCATGTGCTAAGCAGGTGGGACTCTGGAAAGGCGCAGACCACCTGTCGCTAAGAGGAATAAGGCTTGGTGCATAGAGATTTGGGTTTAAGGCAAACATGACCCACTTCAAATGGCCAAGCTGGTGACACCTGTGACAGAGAAGGGAAATAAGCCCCTCACCGGCTCATTCTGGGGGGCAAATGAGACATGGCATGTAAAGCTGCTATGCAAACTTGAATGCTCTATGTGAATACCAACCCTGGTGTAAGGGCTAAATTTATGTCAACGTGACTGGGCTGCAGGGTGCCCAGATATTTGGTTAAACATTATTTGGGGTATGTTTGTGAGGGTATTTCTAGATGAGATTACCATTTAAGCTGGTAGACTGAGTAAAGTAGACTGCCCTCCCCAGCGTGAGTGGGCCGCATCTGCTTATCCATTGAAGGCCTGGATAGAGCAAAAAAGCAGAGAAAGAGAAAATGTGCTCTTTCTGTGCTGTCACCAACCTAAGGCATCAATCTTTTGCCTTCAGGCTTGGACTTGAACTGAAACTTACACCACTGGCTTTCCTGGGTCTCCAGCTTGCTGCAGCAGATCCTGGGGCTTCTCAGTCTCCATAACCACATGCACGAATTCCTTATAATAAGTTTCCTTTATCTCTTTATAAAAATAAATAAATATACATACAAACACATCCTATTTATATCTACGTGTTGTGTGTGTGTGTGTGTGTGTGTGTGTGTGTGTGATCTTTTATTGATTCTGTTTCTCTGGAAAACCCAGATAAAAACATCTAGTAATTATCTCAGAACCACACTGATGACTGGTAAAGTCCTGGCTATTGGCCTGCTTTTGTTCCCAGCCTTCACAGTCTGGAACTGGCTCTTTAACCATAGTGCAGTACCTGGCATGCAGCAGCTATGCAGTGGGGAATTGCTGAATGAATGAATGACCTATGCTGGAGAGAATTTTACAATGTGCCAAGTATTTTTACACAGATTTAATTTTATCTCTATGACAACTCTGTGAGGTAGGTCTTATTATCTCTATCTTATATCTAAGGTGACAGAGGTTCGGAGAATCCAAGGAACTGGGCTAAAAAGTATTAATTAGGTGGTAGAGCTGAGTCTGAGTCCAGCTCAGATCTGTGGCACTCACTGACCTCCCTCCTCCTCCCCCTAAAAGGCTCTAAGCTTCTCACAGACTCCATGCTTCTCTCCTGGGGTTTGACTTCGACAGGGAGGGGCTGAATATAGGAATTAGGAGAAACCAGGAAACTTCTAGCATCGAAACAAATCACCAAGCTTCCATCATGTTGGACAGCTTTTATTCCTCTCACTGCCTGGTGGACGTCAGCTGAACAGGCAAGCAGGTGAAGACTTGAAAGGCTCCTTTGGGAGCTGAAGGCCCTTCACAGAGACCCTGGTAAATATTACTCAACGAGCTCCTCTGTCCAGGGACACATTTATCATCTGAATGCAACTGCCTGCTTGGAGCTGAGAAATCGGCTTGTCATTCAGCACTTTGCAAAGGGGAGAAGAATTGCCTGGGACCTGTATCAGCCTCCATTATCTTGCAGTTCTGTTCTTACTGTCAGCCACAGACTGAGCCCTCAGTATCTCCTGCTTAATGGGGTTGTTTCCTATTTCCTGACCCTTCAAAGTATTAACACTGAAGGGAAAAATAAACAGGCGATGTCATAGATAAAGGGATCTCCCATTTACAAAACAAGCCTCATATCTATATAGTAGGAGTCCCTAGTGCCTTGCTACTGGTTCTCACAGCACACTCACTCTCCTGCACCCATTTCTCTGAGTGACTTTCTAGAGATGGCACATCTGGTCACCATAGGCCCTGATTCAATCCATATTGCTTCAACAATAATTACTGGGTGGGAACCATGTGTAAGAATTATAGGGGCTAAATAGATGAGAGTCACATTATAGCTGCCTTCAAGGTGCGTACTATCTGGTATGACTAATATCCTTTAGTTCTTCCTTATTACTAGCCAATCCCTTTTACTCCAATCTCTGTTCAAATTATTGTGTGGTTTCTTATTCTTGCTTTGATACTGACTGATATATACTGAATGTTAATTTAAAAAACAAA
The DNA here is from genome assembly GCF_008728515.1 of Papio anubis. Taxonomy (NCBI): domain Eukaryota; kingdom Metazoa; phylum Chordata; class Mammalia; order Primates; family Cercopithecidae; genus Papio; species Papio anubis. The sequence continues at coordinate 22,706,820 of NC_044991.1, read as the reverse complement.
ATAAATCCTATTACCAAATCCTGGGAGAAAGTCAGGAAAGTAAGATAAGCTTTGGTGCCCCTCACTCATTGATGAGGTCATTAGGCTGACCAATCCTCAGAAACTCACTGTGCAACCAGTACATCCAAGACACTCAGCTGGGGCTGGGATTACTCAAAGGAAGAACACTTCTGCCCTGAGAAGCTGCTAGATAGGCACACTAATCTCTGCAACATGAAAAATAAATTACTACATAGTAGCACATGTATGTATATAGAGAGATTGAATGAACAATCAGTACAGGATAAGCAGGGGAGAGAGCAAGAAAAGAAAGAGAGGAGGAGGGAATGAATATGAGAATGTGAATAAACAAACAGTGGCTGTGCAGAAAGAGCCCCTAAAGCATTTAGTCTTACAGCCTGATTTTAGCCACTATTCTGATGGCCATGATCTGAAACAAAGAAACAATAGAGACACATTGGCTTTGCAGACAAAACTGGCAGTCATAGCTCAGCAGAGGATAACTCCAGGGAGAGAGGGCACGTGAGCCGGGTGGCAAGACAGGAAGAGTGGAAAAGGAGGGCACTCCTGGCCCACCAGCTGCTCAGCACTGGCAAGCTAGGGAGGCACCAAAAGCTAAGATTCCGCCTGTCTTTTCTTCCCAGTCTGCTTACATTCCACTCCTGCCTAACCAGCTCTGGACCCTTGGCCCTGCCTACCTGTCTTGCCCTCCAGACTTGGCCACACACTCGATTTCTCCTTCCTTCGTGGCTCTCTAGGCATAAGGATTCTGGCTCAGACGTCCTTCTTGGGCCCTTTCTACTCCTGGACTCTGGAGGGTAAAAGAGGACTCTGTTCTTGTTCCAGGGGCCTGACTTGGCACTTGCCCATCAGCCAGAGTCCTGCCTGGACCTGACCCTAGTCTTTTGCCTGGAGTCAGGTAGAAGGTTGAGGTCTGGATCATTATGGTCATGGAGAACAGTGAGGGCAAAAGGTCAAAGTCAGTACAAGCTGGCTTAAGCAGAGGGCAGCAAGGTATACCTCCTGGCGAGGGCTGAGAGGGGAGCTGGAGAGAGGGAGCAGTCCAGAGACAGGCAGTAGCTGCTTCATGGTACCTACCTGCCCTGCTAGCATCTGTTCCAGGGACTCTGTGAGAAGCCCAGATCCTGCCTGCTCTGGGGAATATAAATCATGCCGTCACCAGAGGCAGGCTCCAAAATGCTGTTCACATGCAGCTTTCCCCAGAGAGATGGAAATGGCTCATGAATCAAGCACCTCAGAGCTGTGCCAGAGCTCATCCTGTTCTTGGGGACATGGCTTGGCAAGAGGCTCCAGATAGGATTTTCATTTGCAAGCATGGCCACCTGATCTCTCTAAGAACATGCTTGCTCTCTGTCATTCCCCTGACAGTTGCAACTGAAGCTCCACAAGGCACACTTTTATTTATGTCTCAACATCCTTTTACTACCTCATTCTGTCTCCATTCCCCGCTCCCCTCCAGGCTTCTTGTGCACTGATAACCAGTTACTTGCCAAAGACCAACCAATTGCAACCCTGAAGCTGGAAACGACAGGCGAGAAACTCCATCTTCAGTTTCCTGTGCACAGGGCAGTGAGACAGCTCCTACACCGCTGGCCCCATGCCCGATGGGAGCAGATCAAAGGCAGCAAAACACTCCTTTTTTCAAAGCGAGGATCTTTTTGCAATTGGTAAAACTTCAGAAAGCAAGAGTTAGTGCATTTGCAGCTACTTCCTATAATCATTTTTTTGCCTTCTGATTCTGAGAGGCCAGGTCTAACTGTGCCAGCACCCTATGTTGGGGATTCTACAACCAGGAAGCAGAGGGTATCTTGGAGATCTGAAAAGGTGCACAGATGACAATACCATGCGCACTTACTAGGTTTTGCATGGGCTGATGTGCCAACAGCTGAAAAGGCCCACCCATTTTTCCCAGTAGCCACTTAGCAAGAGCACCAGAAAATGAAGACATGAGACTTTTGGGAACTCAAGATTTCTGAGACCTTTGAAACTTTCCCATGTGACTTACTTACCAGTTCCTGTCTATTTTTTCCTACTAACAATTCGTAAACTTTTAAGATGAAAAGAGCCTGGGCTAAAAAAAAAAAGCAATTTAGTTGCAATCTTAGTCTCTGATAAAACAGACTTTAAACCAACAAAGATCAAAAGAGACAAAGAAGGTCTACTACATAAATGGTAAAGGGATCAAGTCAACAAGAAGAGCTAACTATCCTAAATATATATGCACCCAATACAGGAGCATCCAGATTCATAAAGCAAGTCCTTAGAGACCTACAAAGAGACTTAGACTCCCATACAATAATAATGGGAAACTTTAACACCCCTCTGTCAATATTAGACAGATCAATGAGACAGAAGGTTAACAAGGATATCCAGGACTTGAACTCAGCTCTGGACCAAGTGGACCTAATAGACATCTAGAGAACTCTCCACCCCAAATCAACAGAATATACACTCTTCTCAGCACCACATCACACTTATTCCAAAATTGACCACATGGTTGGTAGTAAAACACTCCTCAGCAAATGTAAAAGAACAGAAATCACAACAAACTGTCTCTCAGACCACAGTGCAATCAAATTAGAACTCAGGATTAATAAACTCACTCAAAACCGCATAACTACATGGAAACTGAACAACCTGCTCCGGAATGACTACTGGGTACACAACGAAATGAAGGGAGAAATAAAGATGTTCTTTGAAACCAGTGAGAACAAAGACACAACGTACCAGAATCTCTGGGACACATTTAAAGCAGTGTGTAGAGGGAAATTTATAGCACTAAATGACCACAAGAGAAAGTAGGAGAAATCTAAAATCGACACCCTAACATCACAATGAAAAGAACTAGAGAAGGAAGAGCAAACACATTCAAAAGCTAGCAGAAGGCAAGAAATAACTAAGATCAGAGCAGAACTGAAGGAGATAGAGAAACAAAAAACCCTTCAAAAAATCAATGAATCCAGAAGCCGGTTTTCTGAAAAGATCAACAAAATAGATAGACCACTAGCAAGACTAATAAAGAAGAAAAGAGAGAAGAATCAAGTAGATGCAATAAAAAATGATAAAGGGGATATCACCACGATCCCACAGAAATACAAACTACCATGAGAGAATACTATAAACACCTCTATGCAAATAAACTAGAAAATCTAGAAGAAATGGATAAATTCCTGGACACATACACTCTCCCAAGACTAAACCAGGAAGAAGTTGAATCCCTAAATAGATCAATAACAGGTTCTGAAATTGAGGCAATAACTAATAGCCTACCAACCAAAAAAAGTCCAGGACCAGACGAATTCACAGCCGAATTCTACCAGAGGTACGAAGAGGAGCTGGTACCATTCCTTCTGAAACTATTTCAATCAATAGAAAGAGAGGTAATCCTAGCACTTTGGGAGGCTGAGACGGGTGGATCACGAGGTCAGGAGATCGAGACCATCCTGGCTAACCCAGTGAAACCCCGTCTCTACTAAAAAAAAAAAACACAAAAAACTAGCCAGGCGAGGTGGCGGGCACCTGTAGTCCCAGCTACTCGGGAGGCTGAGGCAGGAGAATGGCGTAAACCCGGGAGGTGGAGCTTGCAGTGAGCTGAGATCCGGCCACCACACTCCAACCTAGGCGACAGAGCGAGACTCCGTCTCAAAAAGAAAAAAAAAAAAAAGACGGAATTCTCCCTAACTCATTTTATGAGGCCAGCATCGTCCTGATACCAAAGTGTGGTAGAGACACAACAAAAAAAGAGAATTTTAGGCCAATATCCCTAATGAACATTGATGTGAAAATCCTCAATAAAATACTGGCAAACCGAATCCAGCAGCACATCAAAAAGCTTATCCACCATGATCAAGTCGGCTTTATCCCTAGGATGCAAGGCTGGTTCAACATATGTAAATCAATAATTGTAATCCATCACATAAACAGAACCAATGACAAAAACCACATGATTATTTCAGCAGATGCAGAAAAGGCCTTCGACAAAATTCAACAGCCCTTCGTGCTAAAAACTCTCAATAAACTAGGTACTGATGGAACATATCTCAAAATAATAAGAGCTATTTATGACAAACCCACAGCCAATACCATACTGAATGGGCAAAAACTGGAAGCATTCCCTTAGAAAACTGGCACAAGAAAAGGATGCCCTCTCTCACCACTCCTATTCAACATAGTGTTGGAAGTTCTGCCTAGGGCAGTCAAGCAAGAGAAAGAAATAAAGGATACTCAATTAGGAAAAGAGGAAGTCAAATTGTCTCTGTGGATGACATGATTGTATATTTAGAAAACCCCATCGTCTCAGCCCAAAATTTCCTTAAGCTGATAAGCAACTTCAGCAAAGTCTCAGGATACAAAATCAACGTGCAAAAATCACAAGCATTCCTCTACACCAATAACAGACAAACAGAGAGCCAAATCTTGAGTGAACTCCCATTCACAATTACTACAAAGAGAATAAAATACCTAGGAATCCAGCTTATAAGGGATATGAAGGACCTCTTCAAGAAGAACTACAAACCACTGCTCAATGAAATAAAGGAGGACACAAACAAATGGAAGAACATTCTATGCTCATGGATAGGAAGAATCAATATCATGAAAATGGCCATACTGCCCAAGCTAATTTATAGGTTCAATGCTATCCCCATCAAGCTACCACTGACTTTCTTCACAGAATTGGAAAAAACTACTTTAAAGTTCATATGGAACCAAAAAAGAGCCTGCATAGCCAAGACAATCCTAAGCAAAAAGAACAAACTGGAGTCATCAAGCTACCTGACTTCAAACTATACTGCAAGGCTACAAAACCAAAACAGCATGGTGCTGGTACCAAAACAGAGATATAGACCAATGGAACAGAACAGAGCCCTCAGAAATAACACCACATATCTACAACCACCTGATCTTTGACAAACCTGACAAAAACAAGCAATGGGGAAAAGATTCCCTATTTAATAAATGGTGCTGGGAAAAGTGGCCAGCCATATGTAGAAAGCTGAACCTGGATCCCTTCCTTACACCGTATACAAAAATTAACTCAAAATGGATTAAAGACTTAAATGTAAGACCTTAAAACCTTTATGATACCATAAAGACCTTTATGACACCATAAAACCCTAGAAGAAAACCTGGGCAAAACCATTCAGGACATAGGCATGGGCAAGGACTTCATGACTAAAACACCAAAAGCAATGGCAACAAAAGCCAAAATAGACAAATGGGATCTAATTAAACTAAAGAGATTCTGCACAGCAAAAGAAACTATCATCAGAGTGAACAGGCATCCTACACAATGGGAGAAAATCTTTGCAATCTACCCATCTGACAAAGGGCTAATATCCAGAATCTACAAAGAACTTAAACAAATTTACAAGAAAAACAAACAACCTCATCGAAAAGTGGACAAAGGATATGAACAGACACTTCTCAAAAGAAGACATTTATGCAGCCAACAGACACATGAAAAAATGCTCATCATTACTGGTCATTAGAAAAATGCAAATCAAAACCACAATGAGATACCATCTTATGCCAGTAAGAATGGCAATCATTAAAAAGTCAGGAAACAACAGATACTGGAGGGGATGTGGAGAAATAGGAATGCTTTTACACTGTTGGTGGGAGTGTAAATTAGTTCAACCATTGTGGAAGACAGTGTGGCGATTCCTCAAGGATCCACAACTAGAAATACCATTTGACCCAGTGATCCCATTACTGGGTATATACGCAAAGGATTATAAATCATGCTACTATAAATACACATGCACACGCATGTTTACTGCAGCACTATTCACAGTAGCAAAGACTTGGAACCAACCCAAATGTCCAACAATGATAGACTGGATTAAGAAAATGTGACACATATACACCATGGAATACTATGCAGCCATAAAAAAGGATAAGTTCATATCCTTTACAGGGACATGGATGAAGCTGGAAACCATCATTCTGAGCAAACTATCACAAGGACAGAAAACCAAACACTGCACATTTTCACTCATAGGTGGGAGTTGAACAAGAACACATGGACACAGGGTGGGGAACATCATACACTGGGGCCTGTCAGAGGGTGGGGAACTGGGGGAGGGATAGCATTAGGAGAAATACCTAATGTAAATGATGAGTTGATGGGTGCAGCAAAGAAAGGCTGGGAGACATCCTACTCTACGGGATGTCTCACACAGGAGAAGAACCCAAGAAACAGAGAAGCGATGTGAGTCTTTAAATCAGGAATACAGGCTACACGCTGGGGATGAGGAGAAGGAGGCGGTGTAGTAGACAGCTTTGGAGCAAGCTCTGACCACCATAAACATTCTACTTCTAGAAATTGCCTCCCTGGGCCAAGCGCGGTGGCTCACGCCTGTAATCCCAACACTTTGGGAGGCCAAGGCAGGTGGATCATGAGGTCAGGAGTTCAAGATCAGCCTGGCCAAGATGGTAAAACCCCGTCTCTACTAAAAATACAAAAATTAGCCAGGCATGATGGCGGTCGCCTGTAATACCAGCTATTCGGGAGGCTGAGGCAGAGAACTGCTTGAACCCAGGAGGCAGAGGTTGCAGTGAGCCGAGATAATGCCACAGCACTCCAGCCTGGGTAACAGAGCGAGACTCTGTCTCAAAAAAAGAAAAAAAAAAAAGAAATTGCCTCCCTGATTCACAGAGTCACATATGGTGACCATCCTCCCTGCACTGGTGATTGTATCAGATGTGTATTCCTGCCCTAAGCTTGGCCTATCAGATTCCTTTCCCCAAAAATTTGTGTGCTGGAATTCAGGGGAGCTGAATGTAACTTCCTGTGGCTACTTCTATAGGCTGTGGGTGAGCACAGGAGCCATCCGAGGTGGCTATTTTCCCACTCTGGGATTAGGAGCAGAGAGCAGTTTGCACCTCCAGCTGCAAACTGGAGGTCTGCAGCAGGAGGTGCCAAATGAAGCAGCTGAGCAGTGATGAGAACCAGACTGCCTCCCACAACCTAGGGGTTCCCACAGCTTTCCTTTAGTGTTCCAAGTTTGCCTTGGATTTCATGGGGCTCCTCACCCATATAACCTTATTAGAAATCCCCCTTTCGATTAAGCAAGGTTTGGGGAGGATTGTCGTTGGGGGAGAGGAAGGGCAGGGCGGAGAAGTGTCCTCAGGGACCTGTGTGTCCTCACTGCCCAAAGCCACAGCTGTCTAATTGCTCTGGTATCATTCAAACTTATGGGCACGTTGGACGGTCAGTGGGTAGAGAGAGTATGAGCTGCATACCAGAGCAAGATGTGCTAGAACCATCCATGAGGGTAGAGACAAGTGAAAGCCATTCTTCTCAGAAAATTCCTCCCAGGGGGCCCAATATCATGCCAGAGAAAATGTGGTAACACCAGCACAGTCTCTGAAGTCAAATCCACTAGTTCAAACCCTCTGTAGGGGCTAGCAGTGGGGCCCTTCCAGCATTTGCTGTTGACACTGCCTGGGGCTATGAACAGTTTCTCCTCAGAAGGTCAGTCACTATCATACACTCACTGGTCTCTCTGGAAATGCTTATATTTGAATGAGGCTAGATTTAGTTCCTTTCTCTTCTTGTACATCACTCTAGAAATTGCTTTTCTCTGTATCCTCTCAAGGCTATAATTTATACTATTATCTAACAGTTGTAATTTATAGAAAAAACCTTCTGTTGGTCGGAAGGCAAACGATTACATTAACCTGCCGAGAATCTATACACATATGAACACAAAACACACCTATGAACAATCAATGAATTATGTGTGCTTTGGTTGTTAAACTGATGAAAGAATAAAAGTTCTCTTCCGAAACGCTTTCTTAAGAGCATCTGAATTTTCTTAAAAAAAAAAAAACACAAAGTCTTCTGGCCTCTGGGATCCAGAACAATTGTGCATTTTTAACTCAGAAGCATTTTTTGTACACATTCTTTTTATCTCATGGCCTGGAATTATCTAGTCTATACTTAAGTGTTAAAGGAGAAATACAGATTTACCCTTAGCTTTTCTTTGTTAAAGGAGAAATACAGGTTTTCCCCTAGCTTTTCTTTTTTCAGTAAACACAGTGATCAAATAAATAAAAAGGTTTCACTTCCATTAGCTCAACAGCCTGTGTGTATGAATACACAAAGACTGTAATCGACTGGAAGGCCCCAATACTTGGTGTTTTATTTTTGAAACCTTTGCCGAGAAAGTGTTGGCAATGGAGTTTTCCCCTGACGATGTGACTCTCAAACCCTCTCCTCCACCAATCAGGTTTAATCACATCAATAAGGCTCAACTCAACCAATATGAATGCTGTCTAGTATAGGTTGAGTATCCTTATCTGAAATGCTCGGGACCAGAAGTATTTTGAATTTTTGATCTTTCTGGATTTTGGAATTTTTACCAGCTGAGCATCCCAAATTAAAAAACCTGAAATCTGACATGCTCCAATGAGCATTTCCTCTGAGCCTCATGTTGACGCTCTGAAAGTTTTGGATTCTGGAGTATTTTGGATTTTTGAATTTGGGATTCAACCTGTAGTAGAAAGAGCCCAAGGCCTGGAGTCTAGGACACATTCCTTCTGGACATCACCTATGGGACTCAGAGGAAGCAAATCTTTCTTCTTCACAGACAAAATAGAGATAATAATAGGATTAATGAAATAATGTCAGTGTATATAGCACCTATCACATAGAACCTGGCACCTGCTAGGTGCTCAGTAAACTCAACGGACATTTTTCTTTTTCGAATTCTGTGAATGTGTTTTATCTAAGAATTAGACACATACACACTCACATATACAGATATATCTAATAAAGAAAGTCGTACCGGCCAAGTGCGGTGACTCATGTCTGTAATCCCAGCACTTTGGGAGGCCAAGGCAGGCGGATCACTTGAGGTCAGGAGTTCAAGACCAGCCTGGCCAACCTGGTGAAACCTCATCTCTACTAAAAACATAAAAATTAGCCGGGTGTGGTGGCGCGTGCCTGTAATCCCAGTTACTCTGGAGGCAAAGATAGGAGAATTACTTGAATGCAGGAGGTGGAGCTGGAGGTTGCAGCGAGCTGAGAAGGCACCACTGTACTCCAGCCTGGGCAACAGAGCGAAGCTCTGTCTCAAAAACGAAAAGAAAGTCATCCCAATTATAAAGAATCGTTTTGAGACCCAAGCAAGAGCATACGTGAAAGCTCTTTTTAAAAGGCAGACTATACAAATGAAAGTTGTCAGTCATTGTGTTGTTATTAAAAGTACTGAATGAAATTTTTGGCTGTACCAATATTTAGTAGCAATGTGTGTTGCCTTAGTGAAAATGCCATAGGCTAGAAAAAAAATAGTGGTAACTTAATCTACTTTCTTTTAATTCTGAAAGTAAAATATACTTGTGGCAACTACAGTCATATGCCATTTAATAACAGGAACATGTTCTGAGAAACACATCATTAGGCAATTTCATCACTGTGTGAGCATCAGAGAGTGCACGTGCACAAACCTAGCTGAGACAGCCTACTACACACCTAAGCTGCCAGCCTATTGCTCCTAGGCTACAAACCTGTATAGCATGTTATTGTACTGAATACCACAGGCAACTATAACACGATGTTAAGTATTTGTGTATCTAAACATAGAAAAGGTACAGTGTAATATGGTAGTATAATCTCTTAGGATCACCATTGTGTATGACATTGTTGACTAAAACATCATTATGTGGTACATGACTATTCAAAATTGATTCTCAAGGTAACCAAGTAAAAAAGTAAAAGCCCCTCTCTCCTCCCACAAAGTGAGCACTACTACCATGGTATACATAGGCTGCCTATATACATAGGCTATATACATAGCGATATATACATAGGCTGCATGATTGCTGTATGTGGATATACGTGCATGAGTGTGTTTGTATATGTGTGTGCACCTCTTTAACAGAGGTGTCAATGCAATAAATATCAGATACAGGCACTCTGCCTCACCTCCCCATGTCCAGATGCACATAGGAAATGGCTTTGAGAACCTGTCTCAGGACTTTTGGGTCTCCACCTAGAACAGTGGTCAGAGAAGGGCCAGAGAGAAGAGAATGAGGAAACTGGTGATTTCTTTGGAGGTAGTTACCACCATACAATGAGTCCCCATCTCAGCCCCTTTTGGAGAGGCGTGAGGGGGCACCATCTTCCACCTCAAGCCTCACAGGAGGTGTTGTCATGGTACCTCACAGGGTGTACCACTCAGAGAGCTTGGTAATGTGCCCTCTGAAGTCAGGGGAGAGACCTGGAGAACTGAAGCCTGACCCTTGCTGAGTGGAGTCTCACTGTCCCATCCTGCTTCTGCCCTGCCAGGAGGGTGAGGCTAGGAAGGGGATAGCCATGCTGCTAGAGTTCAGGGTCAGGGATACAAGAGTGTTTCCTGCAGAGCAGGCAAAGCTCATTTTGAGTTCTGTCCTGTAAAGCCACCTGGAGAGGCCATAGAAGGTACACAACCAGACGCCAAGGGCTGAGAAGAAAAGTGGAGGACCAGAGATGCATCTACCCAGGTCCAAAAAGCTGCAGAGCCCCTCTAAAGGGCCCACAAAAAGCAAGATTCCACTCTAACCATCTAACAGGCCTAAAGTTCCCAAAGCCATGTAGCCAAGCAAGAATGATCCCGTCTCCCTCTATCCCCTTGCCATAGCGTCAAGTAGGTGGCAGAGGAGGTGGGCCTGTCCCATTACCCTCAGCAGGCTTCCAGCCCAAAGCAGGCCCAGGTGAGTGTGATGCTTTCTTCTCCTTGGCAACAATGGAACAAACCCTGGCTGCTGCATATGACCATATTCAAGTGAAGCGGAAGAGGGATTTCAGTGACCTCATAACTTATTTGATAATAAGAGTATATCCTGGGCTCAGTTTTTTCTTCTGGTCCAGGAAATCATATTGCCTGTAGGCATGGAGGAAGGGAGGCAACCTTGTCCTCTTCCTGGATCCTTTCCTGGAATAAGCCTGTTGCTCAAAATTGTGGAGAGAACTGCCCTGCTCCTTCCCACTCCTCAAAATGAGGCCTTGCACTCAGAGCCACCATCACATGCAATAGAACTCTGGGGCAGGTAGCCATTCTTGTCAGCCTAGGAGGTTTTTTTCTGCTTGGGTAAATCCATGCCTGACTGGGCTCCTGGCCCCCAAGAAGAGAAGGTGAGGAAGCTAAAGTGTCCAGAATGGAATGTACTCATTCGCCCACATATCCTGGAGGCCCTGTAAAGTGCAAGATGCTATGAGAGATCCCACCAAGTGGCAGGGTCTGTTCCCTCAGAAATTCTCAGCCCTGGAGGGGAGCGGAATGCAGACAGACATGCCTCTAGCACAAGCCAGAAGCTAGCAAGTGTCCAATGCAGAGAGACACAGAGCTTTAGTGTGGGAGAGGTGCCACCTAGTTCAGGGAGACCCTTTATGTCCTCTCAAAGGCAGCAGCAATTGAGACGAGTTGAAGAATGAGCCAGGATTGGAGCAAGTTAGAATGGCAGTGTAGGATATCTGGTCCAGGGCAGGGCTAAGAAACAGCAAAACCATAGACATGGCATAAAGATAAAAGACATAAATTCTTTCAAATTAATTTTCCAAGAACCAGCACACTGATTAGGCCTTAACTGCATGAGTCCACAAATGCTGTCCACCACCCAGAGGACAGTGCAGAGCCTGGTGTGAATACTGCTGTCATCTAGCACCAGTCTAGCTTTCAAATCTTATCTCCCATCACTGCCTGAGACAAGCGTGCTTCATCCAAACCAAGCACTCTCCATTCCACAAACAAACCTTGCAGTGGGCCACCTCCCTGCCTTGCCTAGGCAATTCCCTTGACCTAGACTCTCCCTTCTCTATCAACCCTGACCTGCCACGCATGTGAAAATTAAGCCTGTCCCTCCAAGACAAGCTCAAATGCCTTCCCCTCTAAAAAGCTTCCCCTGAACACCTCTGGCCAAAAGGGAGCTCTCCCTTCTCCTGCACCTCCAGCAGCACCTACTAGGTGAATAACTCCTTAAGATCCAGACCATAAGGAGCCTTCAGTCTGTCCATCTTTGTCCCTAATTGCATGGACAGATGTGGAGGCACAGACCCTGTCTCATGTCTCTGATCCTCATAAGAGCTAGCATCAGGTCTTTGCTACAGCAGAGCTCAGCACAGGCTGGGTGGCTGTATAAGGCCTCCCGAAGGCTTCCTTGACTTCATCACCTGCACCTGGGAGATGTACCACAGGAGCAGCACACCACCTTCAGAACAGCTGTGAAATGGTTTTAAATCCCACCATACAGGTTAGGTTCTGTCCCCTCCCAAGGAGAACCAAGTCAGTCACTGGAAAAACAAAACCGGCACCCTTAAGTAAACAGTGGCTTTGCAGCAATTGTAAAATACCTTTCTTCCATTTCCTTTTTAGAATCTTAAACTTTCTTCCTGTGAGGTGACCAGAGAGAAGAGGAACTGTTACAGAAAGGAATTTAAAATTTATTTTATTTTATTTTAGCAGGGGTGGTTTGGGGCCAGGTTTCTGGAGCAGCAGAGGACTAGTGCAGTGCTCTTGGAGGCTGGTCCCAAATCCATGGCACCTGGCTATTCCTTCCCTTCTCCCAGCTGGTTGGGGACTGTATAAGGGGTCACGATGGCCCCACTGAACTTAATCATGGGGTGTATGAGCACACACGCATAATGTGAGGTGGTAAGCATATGCAGCTGTGAAGGTGGGGTGTCTACAGTATGTGGTAGTAACGGCACAAGATGAGTGTGTGTGAAGGGTGTTGTATGAGGGGTATGTGCAAGCACACTGGTGTGTGAGGGGGTGCAGTGGGCTTGGCACATGAGAGCTATCTATGAGTGCATGTTCTGTGAAGAGTGTGTGTAGGAGCAAGGGCCTGTGGGGAAAAGCATTCTATCAGGTGAGTAGCTCTGGGCCCTTCACTGGGCCTCTGAAATAAAGTACCCATTCTGATCTGGTAGGGTTCCCCAGTTCCAAACCTAAAGGGCAACAGAGTTGAGACACGTTATTAATGACAGCTGAAGTCAATTACTGAGTGTCAGGGCCTACTTGCATATTACCATGAATCCTTATAGCTGAGACAGCTATAAGGGTACAGCTGGGAGGTAGATCTTATCTTTGTCAAAGATCTCTAAAGGGAGACTCAGAGGAGCTCAGGCACTTGTCCAGGGTCCCACAGTTAATAAGCAGCAGAAGTAGGCCCTGGAGCCAGGTGAGCTTGAATCAGGCCTGTTCATTCCCATGTCACCATCCCAGTCTCTAAGGGCTCAGAAGCTGCCTAATCCAGGAAAACATTTTCTAAAGGCAATCAGGGGCTGAGAAGCTCAAAGTTCACAGAGGTATTTCCATTAGCACAGCCCTCCTTAGCAGCATCAGCTCCCATATGGTATGCATGCTTTTAAATTTCATTTTATTCTGTGTTCTTGTAGAAAACACAGGCTATTATAACTGAAAATGGTCTTCAAAGATCACCATGAGGTCCATTTCCCTTGTTCACTAAGAGCCAAGAAGGTCTCTGGGAAGAACATTTGCATATATTATGTACATGCTACATATTATTTAGGAGTATGTATACATCAAGGGGTTTGAGACACACAATGGAAGAGTGTGGGGAGTATGGGCATATATTTTACCAGCTGTTAAAGAGACCTGCCTGAGTCAGTGTTTAAAGATTTTTGTTTCCTACACATGCACTAATACAAGTTATATTAAAAAGCCAAATGACCCCTTCAACAAATGAAAAAGAGATGAGGGTTTAGGATAATGAGAATATTACAGCAAAACTCATACTGTGCCTGCTTCTAATGGGAATCCTACAGCTAGACCTCCACGTAATGCTTTGAGAATGCCCCCCTCAGAGTTGTTACAAATACAGCAAACCTTAATATGTCATAATGAAAATGCATACTCTAATACAACATGATCTCCTTAATGAGGCAAACTGGAGGGGGTGTGTGGTAACTTTATTCATAATCCTCTAAATTTAGGTAAATTGCACACATTTTAAATTTCTATACAAATAATGTCACCAAGAGCTATCAAACCTAGTCTATTTGGTCTGGATAAGAAACCACTTAACAGAGAAAGTCAGGGTATAACCAAATGCTAGGCAACAACCGGGAGGAGGGAAGTTATTTTTCATATGGGATGTGGTCCTTAAAAGCTAGAAGTGACCTCTAAAATTATTCCATATTCCCTAGATCACCTAAAACTGAACAAGTCAGAGGGAGAGTGTGACTCCCAGGCTCCTGGAAGGAATCATGGAAAGCCTTTGCAATCCCCCATCTCTGATGTTTTTTGAACAGTCATATTTGTTATTGTCTAAATTGAACTTTGGGCGAAAACAGTTTCCTGTTTGTCTGCAGTATTTGTTTTCTGAGAGGATATTCAGAAACATCAGTTTTCTGAAACAAGTCAAAGTAATATAGGATTTCCTTTGTTAATATCAAAGTCTTTTACCTCTGGGAGAGAGCCTGTTTTCTCTTTCTCTCTCTCTCTCAGCAAAGCACATTTCCTTCTCTCTCTAATTGGATTTCTACAAGGATCTGTTTTCCCTTCTCTCTTCCAGATGCTCGAGATACAGCACTGTACAAAAAGCTGCTGGCTGATGTCGTTCCTGTCTTTTTCTGCCACATTAACCCGGTAGGGGGTTTAACAGCCCGAGATTTTGAAAAGCTGTTGTCAAGTCATGAAAGCCCCCAAACACAACTTAAATGGTTATTAGCTAGTGGGAAACGTCCCCTGCATTCTAATCCTTCCATTTAAATAACAATAATAAAGAAAATAATAACAATAAGAGTAAACTCCATGCCTTCGAAGCCATGATTATACCCTACCACCCATTGTCCACACAGTCTACAGCGAATTTATATGGGGCCTAAGGGTGAGGTGTATGGCTTTTGGCTTGGTGGGCACTTCTGATTTTGCAGCCAGCCAGCAGGGGTCGCCCAAGTCATCTAGCAGTTAAGTCGGAGCTTCCATGACATCCTGGATAATTCCTTTAAAAAACCCAAGGCACAGACAAAAGAGCCAAGGGGGTTCCTTGCTGTATTAAAAGCCCTGAAACACATGTATTTGCCAAATAGAAAGGTGCAGAATTAATTGGAAAAGAGATGGAATTTGTATTTCCAGCTCCCTTGGGGGTTTTATAATTAATAAATATTTGTTAAGTCTGTAATAAGTATAAAGTACCATATATGTGCAGAACAAAACAAGCTTTTGCTGGCATCAGAATGTACTTATGGTGCATTCTGTACTTGATCAAAAGACATAAAAGTTAAGGATAAACAATGATAGCAGTGCCATATAGTGACCCTTTATCATGTGCCAGGCATTTCCTAAATTTCCTCACAGTGACCCATCAAGGTAGATCCTATTATTATTCCTATTTCGTAGATTTTTGTTAGAAGCCCCACAAAGCTCCGCAAGATTCAGTCACTTGCCCCAGGAAGCCCAGCCAGTAACTGGAAGAGCCCAGATTTAAACTGGGCTTTATAGCTAATACATCTTCTCAACTCCCAAACTGATGTTCTTTCTACAGCCCTATTGTATAGCCAGCATAACAAAATTTATGTATTCCTTATGCCAAGGATACTAAAGGAAATGCTACCACAGAAAAAAAGACCAGCCATTTTCAATAATAATTAGTAAAGTACAAATTGTGTAGGTAATACAAAAAAATTGTGTTGGCTATGGGGCTTCTGAAACAATGTCTCGAGTGTTTTATTTCCTTATGTATATTCAATACTTTATAAAATGTCTACAGATGTGAAAATTATAGTAAATATATTCTGCAGTCTTAATTGCTAAATGATTACAAAGTAACTAAACAAGAGGTGGCAGGTTGCCCTGTGGCTTTATTCATCTCTTTCTGGAGAGCAGCAAAATCATAAAGTCTTCTCTGACACAACAGGTTTCTATGGTTACATGAGACATAAATATATTATATGTCCTGTGCGACGTGAAAGGACTAGTCAGGCACTGTGTGTGCAGCAGACCCCCAGAGGGAAAGCACTCCTGTGGATGGCACTCCACAGCCAGCTAAATATTTGTTTCTAGGTTTACAACGGGGTAGAAGCAGGAATAAAAGCTGTTGGTGCTAGAGAAACTGTCTACATAGCTCAGCAAATGTATCGGCATGTTGGCTGTAAAGAAATGCAAAGAACGAAATGGCTTCTGCTTTGTCAGTCTTGAAAACTAGTCCTTAGTGAGCTGTGTGAGGCAGAGGCTTTGTCCATCATCCCTTCTGGATGCAGGACGGCCTGTTGTCTCCCACTGGGCATCTGTACAGAATCTACATGTATCCAAATTATTCTGTTGGTGGTTTATGTATTTTCTTAACCTTAAAGAAGCATAATCAGATAGTGGCTACTGATAAATCAAATAAGAAAAGTAGTTTCCATTCAAGATAGGATAGGCTCAGAGACCTCTGTCTGAATCCAGGATTTACTATATGCATCATAAGAAGTGACAAATTGAAATAATCTGCATCATTAAGATTGAAGATGGAATACTGGAAAATCCAAATTCAAAGAGCAAGGGTAATAACAGCTTAGACTTCTCTAGAGTTATTTTCATTGCATAAATTGTGAAGCAATGTTAAATGAAGAAATACCGTTGTCCATTAAATAGAATCCCTAAAATCCTGAACTGTACCCTTTCCTTGTTTAATTCTGAAGTCTTTTACAGATCACCTGCCTTTGACTGCACATATTCCAGGAGCCCTGGAATCCAGAAAAGTAGTGACTTGAACAGCTACATTCCTCTTTTCTTTTTTTAATAATTAGAGAAAGGGAAAACAAGGACAGGCTAAAAATCCCTAGGAAAGAAAGAAGCAATCTCTTCTGGAAAGAGAGTATTTACCTGAAGAAACTGTTCATTGGTATCCTTTAGAGAAAAAACAATGACTGTTCCTGGCCACTTTTGCTTTTAAGGTTTTTAAGAATACATTACACATTCTTATTTTAAATATAAATGTATCCTGATGTTTGTTAGCTAAAGGAAGACTTAAATAAATCCCTGATATACTGAGTGAGTCAGAGGGGGTGATCTGTGTTAGGAAAATAGAGTAACAACCCCATATGGAGAAGAAAGGGCACAAATGCTGGGTATCTGACCCCCCTTGAGAGAAAGTGAGCAGCCTGGTTTCCTGCAGCTATCCTTCATGATCCAGAAATGTGGGGAAGGCCAAGAATGGAGAGGGAATGATGAAATGGACCAAAGGGAAGACTGTGGTGATCCCAGAATGGTCCCGCATGCAGCAGATTGCTTGACGAAATGAGGCTGCCTAATGAGTAGCTTGGATTGATTTGAAGACATGGAAATATCAGGCTGAGGCTGTGCCAATGGTCCCTCCCGGGGTTTGGGTCATGTCAGCTGGCTGCTATGTATGCCAAACACAATGCAAAACCAATATTTCCAGGCTGAAGTGTAGGGTTCCAAATGTGTCATTTGGGTTTCATTTTAAAATCAGGGTTTGAGCCATGTCTTTGGCCCAGATAAAAGGATTAGGAGGTCAGGACAAAATCAAGGATAAGACAGGGGTGTTGCAAAGGACAGAGCACAGAAGGAGTGGTAATGGCTTCCAACTCATCCACCCACCATCTTGTCCCCTTTAAGTAATGTGATAATCCTGATATACAGCCAACACCCTCCCTGTGGGCTCCCCTCCACACATATCTGCTGCCATCTCCAATCCCCAGCTCATGTCACTCTACACCCTTGGAATGTTCCATCCTCTCTTTAGACAACCCACATCTTTCCCCATCAATAAACTCTGCTTAATATTTACCTCCTCCATGAAGGCAATCTCTCTGACTAATCCCAACTGGCTTTGAACATACAAATCCTTTTCATCTAACTTTTAGCATCAAGGGTTTGGTTACATAAAATCAAAGACCATTTCCAGCTCTAAAATGTTATCCATAGTTTCACAGAATAGCTGAAAGAGCACCCACAGTAAAGAGAAGTTCCCTGTCTTTGAGTCCAGTGTGTTTATGGAGCCACACCCTGCAGCAGATCAGGGTTGGGCTCACAGTATTCCACGGATAATGGAATGGATAAGTTCAGCAAGTCTGGCAGCGTATGAGGGATGGGTAAAAGCAATGATAAATCAGTGTGTTTATTAGACAGTACTGAGTTAAAAAGCAGTGAAAAACAGGTAATGTCTATTCGTTCATTCGCTCATCAAATTATTTGCTGAGCCCCTTCCATGCAGCAAAAAGATAGGGAGTAACAGACACAGTCCCCGCTCCACTACGAGTCAAGAAAATACTGGGTAACAACTGAGCACAGAGATACTCAAAGCTACACTCTGAGTTCTCAATAACCTGTAGAATGATTAGTGGAAGAGCAAGATTGGTATACACAAATCAATACTTCTAAAGGAGCTCTATGTATGAGACAAAATGGGATAGAATGGAATGGCTAAAAGTGCTACAAGTCTTTGAAACAGAGGAAAAAGATAGGTTGTTCTGGAGTTAAAGAAGGCAAGCCCATTGAAGGACGTGGAATATTTAGATGAATAGAAGAAAAGAAGAAAAATAGACCTCTGTTTAATGTCTACCAAAGATTAAGGGCTGTGCCAGGAATCTCCCAGACACTATTTAGTGTTAAGGCTCACAACAACTCTAAGAGGCAAAGATCATAACCCCCATTTTATAGATGAGAAAAATAAGTCTAAAGAATGTTAAACAACTTGTCCCAAATGACATAGCTAGTAAAGTGTAGGGCCAAGATTTGCCTCTAAGTTTAATGCTTTTCCATGCAACTCACCTACCCCACTCCCTTTCTCCCCATGATCATCATTAATCCATGCAAGGCCATCTGTATCACCACCCATCTGTCACTCATCCCGTCACCCCTAGGCCCTACTCACATTCCTTTCCCCCACTGGCCACCATTCTAATGTGTTTATTGTATATCATTTTGCCTGAATTTCTCCCTTCAAATCTGTATATAGGTATTTTAATCATGTATTATGATATCACATTATATAGTTCATTCTTTCTTATTTTTCCATGATACCCTATATTTTTAAGATCAATATGTACATGCTGTTTTATATATTTTCCCAACATTTTACAGTGAAAAGTTAAACATATAGAAAAATTTAAATAATTTTATAGTGAATACCTATATTTTACTGCCTTGATTCTATCATTGGCTTTTTTTTCAGACATGGAGTCTTGCTATGTTGCCATGGCTGGAGTGCAGTGGCTATTCACTATTCACAGGCATGATCCTACTGCTGATCCGCACTGGAGTTCTCACCAGCTCTATTTCTGACCTGGGTCAGTTCATCCCTCCTCAGGCAACCTGGTGGCCCCTCGCTCTCAGGAGGTCACCATATTGATGCTGAACTTAGGGCGGATGCCTGATCGGCACAGCACCCTACAGCCCACAGCTCCTGGGCTCAAGTGGTCCTCCTGCCTCAGTCTCCTGAGTGGTTGGGAATAGAGGCCCATTATCATTAACATTTTAATAAAATTGCTTTATCACATACCTATCCAAGTAGTTTTCCCTCTTTCCATTCATCAATTCATTTTGTGTTTGGATGTAATTCAATGTAAATTACAGACTTCAATGAAGGTTCCCTTAAATACTTCAGAAGGCAATTATTAGCCAGAATATATTTGTTTTGGTTTTTAATGTAAAATGTATATACAATAAAAATAAATAACTATATAAAATGAACTGCACAAATCTTAATGTACATTAAGGAAGTTTTGACAAAGGCATGCACCTGTGTTCATAAACTCTATCAAGATTTAGAGCATTACTTTCATCCCAGAAAGTTCCTTCATTATCCTTCCCAGTCAATTTTTGCCCCAGCCCTGGAGGCAACTTTTCTGATTCTCTTCCACCAGAGATTAATTAAGCTTGTTCTAGAACTTCACATAAATAGAATCATATGGTATATGCTCTTCTGGGTAAGGTTCCTTTCAATTAGCAAAGTATTTTTCGGATTCATCCATGTTGCTGTTTGTATTTACGGCTTGTTACTTTTTACTGGTGGGTACCATGCCATTGTGTGACCATAGCACAGATGAATCATTCTCCTGCTGATAGACATCTGTGCTCCTTTATAATTTGGAGATAATATGAATAAAGCTGCTAATAACATTTATGTAGAATTCTTTTTGTGAACATATATTTTCACTTATCTTGGGTAAATACCTCAGAGTGAAATTGATGATCCATAGGGCAGGTATGTATTTAGTTTCATAAAACTGTTCAAACTTTTTCCAGAGTTATTATATATTCATAGTCACTCCAATAATACATGAGCATTTTAGTAACTCTACATCCTCACTAACACTTGTATTTTCAGTTTTTAAAATTTCATCCTTTCTAATGGGAATGTAGCGGTATCTTCCTGTGGCTTAAATTGGACTTCCTGAGGACTAAATCATGCTAGATATTTTTTGATGTGCACACTCCCATTCACAAAACTTTTTAAATCAAGTGTTTGTTTAAATCTTTCCACATTTTAAATTGGATTATTATTCTATTAATTAAATTTTAGGAGCTCTTTACAAATGCTGGATACCAGTCCGTTAGCAGATATATGATTTGTGACTTGCCTATCCAGTTTCTTCATGATATATTTTGATGAGCGTAAGTTTTAAATTGTGAGGATATCTAATTTATATATATTTTTTTCTTTTCTGGCTATTGCTTTTTATGACTTGCCTACCTCTAAGTCAGAAATATTCTCTTCCATGTTTTCATATAACAGTTTTATAGTTTTATTTATTATGTGTAAGTCTATGATCCATCTTGAATTGATTTTTGTGCTTGGTATGAGGTAAGGTTCAAGATTATTTTTTTCTATAGATATACCCAGTTGTTTCAGCATAATTTGTTGAAAAGACTTTCCAAAAAAAAAAGAAAAAAGAAAAAAGAAAAGACTTTCCTTTCCCCATTGTATTGTTTTGGTATCTCTGTCAAAAATCAAATGACCATATACCTGTCGGTCTACTTCTGGGCTCTCTATTCTACTCCATTGACTACTTGTCAATTCTTATGTGCCACACTGTCTTGATTACTATAGGTTTATAAGTCCTGGAGTCAAGTAGTATACGTTCTCCAACTTCACTTTTCCCCCCTGCCGCAGATTGCTTTGGATATTCTAGGTCAAAGATCAGCAATGCATTTTTTTTTTCTTAAGGGATAGATAATAAATATTTTAGGCTTACAGGCAATATGGTGTGTGTCCTAATTACTCAACAGTACTGTTGTGGCATGAAAGTAACCATAAACAATATGTAAACAAATGGCTGTGGCTGTGTTCCAATAAAAGTTTATTTACAAAATAGTAGATGGTCTGCAGGCCACAGTCTCTGAACCTCTGCTAAGCCTTGGGCATTTCCATTCATATTGTAAAATCACCTTATCAATTTGGAGATTATGACTGATATAGTGTTGAGCCTGAAGTCAATTTGGGGAGAGTTGACATCTTAACAATGTTGAGTCTTCCAATATGTTAATATGGCAAAGTATATTGACTGATTTTTTAATGTTAAACCAGCCTTGTATTTCTGGGACAAACCTACATGGTCATGCTATATTTGATTCGCTAATGTTTTGCTAAATATTTTTATACCTATATGCATGAGTAATTTGGTCTGCAATTTTCTTTTTATCTAATATCATTGTTAGGTTTTGGCATTAGGGTTATTTTAACCTTATTTTAGCCTTATAATACAAGTTTAATACAAGTGGAAGTGGTTCCTCATCTTCTATTTTCAGCAGTTTGTGTATAATTGTAGGGTTTTTTCTTAAATATTTGATAGAATTCATTAGGGAAATCATCTAAACTTTGAGTTTGTTGTTAAAAAGGTTTCCGATAATGAATTTAATAGATATAGGGCTATTCATATTTTGCTTAATCTAGTATTAGTTTTGATAAAATGAATTTTTCAAGGAATTTTTTTCATTTCATCTTAGTTGTCAAATTTATTGGTAGAAAGTTGTTCATAATATTCTCTTATCCTTGGAATGTCCATAAGATCTGAAGCAATAAGGTTTCTTTCAGCTCTTACAGTCATAATTCATGTTCCATCTGTTTCTTTAGCCAGTATCACTGAGGGTTTGGTTTATCAATTTCTTGCTCTTTTCAAAGAAGCAATTTTAGCTTTATTAATTTCTCAATATTGTTTCTCTGTTTTTTCTTTCGTGGATTTCTGTTCTTATCTTTATCATTTTCTTCTTTCTACTTAATTTTGGGTTTACATGTTCTTCGTTTTCTAGCTTCTTTAGGTATAATCTTATGTCACTGACTTTCTACTTTCCTCTTTTTCTACTACAAACATTTAAAACTATAAATTTCCTTCTATCTATGCTTTAACTTCATATTTTGATACGTCAATTTTCATTATTATTTATTAGAAATATATTTAAATTTCTCTTTGTTTTCTTCTTTGACCTGTGGATATTTTAGTAGTGTGTTTAATTTCCAAATATCTGTGGTCAGAACATGCACCCTATAGTATTTTAATTATTTTAACTTTTATCAAAATTTGTTTTATAGTCTATTTGTTGACTGTGCCATGAGCACTTGAAGAGAATATGTATTCTTCAGTTTGGGGATGTAATGTTCTATAACTACAATTGTGTCAAGGTGATTGGTGTTTTTGTAACATCTATGTTTTACTGGCCTCCATTTTTTCTAATTATTCTATAAATTTCTAATTACAGTTATTCATTATCCATCAATAAAGAGTGGTGTTAAAATTGCCAACTACAACTGCAGAAATATCTATTTCTCTTTTCAATTGTATCAAATTTTGCTTCATGTAATTTGAAACTTGGTCACTAGGTAAATATACATTTACAGCTTTTAATGTATTCTTAGTAAATTGATTCTTTTAGCATTAAGAAATGTCCCTCTTTACCTCTGGTAATACTCTTGGTGCTGAGGTCTATTTAATCTGACTGAAGGCACTCCAGCCACCTCTATGATTACTGTTTACATGATATATCTTTTTCTACCCATTTATTTTCAATCTATAGGTAAATATGAGAGATTTTGGTTCTGCTTTTTAAAAAATCCACTTGACAATGTCCTTTAATTGTACTATTTAATTCCTTAATATTGTACTATTTAGTTCCTTAATATTTATTGAAAATACTAATATTTAATGAAAGTACTCAACTTTTTTTTAAAAAAAGATCATTTTTATCATTATTAAAGTTCTAGGGTACATGTGCACAATGTGCAGGTTTGTTTTATATATATATATATATATACATGTGCCATGTTGGTGTGCTGCACCCATTAACTCGTCATTTACATTAGGTATTTCTCCTAATGCTATCCCTCCCCACTCCCCCTACCCCACGACAGGCCCCTGTGTGTGATGTTCCCCATCCTGTGTCCAAGTGTTCTCATTGTTCAATTCTCACCTATGAGTGAGAACAAGCAGTGTTTGTTTTTCTGTCCTTGCGATAGTTTGCTCAGAATGATGGTTTCCAGCTTCATCCATGTCCCTACAAAGGACACGAACTCATCCTTTTTTATGGCTGCATAGTGTTCCATGGTGTATATGTGTCACATTTTCTTAATCCAGTCTATCATTATTGGACATTTGGGTTGGTTCCAAGTCTTTGCTATTATGAATAGTGCTGCAATAAACATACGTGTGCATGTGTCTTTATAGCAGCATGATTTATAATCCTTTGGGTATATACCCAGTAATGGGATGGCTGGGCCAAATGGTATTTCTAGTTCTAGTTCCTTGAGGAATTGCCACACTGTCTTCCACAATAGTTGAACTAGTTTACATCCTCACCAACAGGGTAAAAGTGTTCCTATTTCTTCACATCCTCTCCAGCACCTGTTGTTTCCTGACTTTTTAACAATTGCCATTCTTACTGGTATGAGATGGTATCTCATTGTGGTTTTGATTTGCATATCTCTGATGGCCAGTGATGATGAGCATTTTTTCATTTGTTTGTTGGCTGTGTAAATGTCTTCTTTTGAGAAGTGTCTGCTCATATCCTTTATCCACTTTTTGATGGGGTTGATTTTTTCTTGTAAATTTGTTTAAGTTCTTTGTAGATTCTGGATATTAGCCCTTTGTCAGATGAGTAAACTGCAAAATTTTTCTCCCATTCTGTAGGTTGCCTGTTCACTCTGATGGTTTTTTCTTTTGCTCTGCAGAAGCTCTTTAGTTTAATTAGATCCCATTTGTCAATTTTCGCTTTCATTGCCATCGCTTTTGGTGTTTTAGTCATGAAGCCCTTGCCCATGCCTATGTCCTGAGTGGTATTGCCTAGGTTTTCTTTTAGGGTTTTTATGGTTTTAGGTCTAACATTTAAGTCTTTAATCCATCTTGAATTAATTTTTGTACAAGGTATAAGGAAGGGATCCAGTTTCAGCTTTCTACATATGGCTAGCCAGTTTTCCCAGCACCATTTATTAAATAGGGAATCCTTTCCCCATTGCTTGTTTTTGTCAGGTTTGTCAAAGATCAGATGGTTGTAGATGTGTGGTGTTATTTCTGAGGGCTCTGTTCTGTTCCATTGGTCTATATCTCTGTTTTGGTACCAGCACCATGCTGTTTTGGTTTTGTAGCCTTGCAGTATAGTTTAAAGTCAGGTAGCTTGATGACTCCAGTTTGTTCTTTTTGCTTAGGATCGTCTTGGCTATGCAGGCTCTTTTTTGGTTCCATATGAACTTTACAGTAGTGTTTTCCAATTCTGTGAAGAAAGTCAGTAGTAGCTTGATGGGGATAGCAATGAACCTATAAATTAGCTTGGGCAGTATGGCCATTTTCATGATATTGATTCTTCCTATCCATGAGCATGGAATGTTCTTCCATTCGTTTGTGTCCTCTTTTATTTCATTGAACAGTGGTTTGTAGTTCTCCTTGAAGAGGTCCTTCATATCCCTTGTAAGTTGGCTTCCTAGGTATTTTATTCTCTTTGAAGCAACTGTGAATGGGGATTCACTCATGATTTGGCTCTCTGTCTATTACTGGTATATAGGAATGCTTGTGATTTTTGCACATTGATTTTGTATCCTGGGAAGTACTCAACTTTAGGTCTATCTTTTTTTTTTTTTGAGACAGAGTCTCCCTCATTTCCTTTATGTTGTTAAGCTTATCCAGTGAATTTTTAATTTTAGATATTGTAATTTTCAGTTTTAGAATTTCCACTGTGTTCTTTTTTATAGTTTCTAGTTCTACTCTGACAAAATGCCTTATATTTTTATTCATTGTGAGCATAGTTCATTGAGCATATTTATAATTGTTTTAGTATTTTTGTCTGCTAATTTCAACATCAGAGTCATTCATAAATGGTATCACTCTTCTCTTAAAAATGAATCACATTTTCCTGGTTCTTTATATGTGAAATAAATTTGCAGTGTAACTTGGACATTGCAAAGGTTATGATGTAGGTTTTGTTATACTCTTCTAAAGAGTATTTTTTTTTTCAAAACAAGCAATTAACTTGATCGGATTCAAATGGAAAATTCAGTTTTTTGAATGGTACCTCAAATCTCAGTTTAGTTCTTGTATCTTTAGCTAGAATCTGTCCTGTGCATTTGTGGTTCAGGGTTCAGCCACAGATATGGGCAGAGTTTATACACAAAATTTGAGTTTTCCACTCTCTAGATCTTTCCATTCCAATATACACATGTCCCCCTCATTTTCCAGAAGCTGTGGTTGTCCTGAATGCTGTCATCTGGTTCTTCAGAACAGAAAGGCTGCAGTTTTCTATTGGAGCTTTAAATGCCAAATGTGGCCATTGGTCATGTTCAGACCTTAGGCTAAAAGCCATAAAAATGGGAAACACACTCTGCCATTCCTTTTTTCCATGTTTTGACACCCCTCCAGAATCTTAGGACCTTGTGTTCATGATCTAGGACTTTCAGGTGGTTGGTATTTCCCACCCCCCCATCCCACCGCCCCACCACCCACCACAGAGTTTTTGTTATTTATGGGAAGGTTATCCTAGAGGGAGCTTATTTCATTATAAGTAAAACCACTGTAATATGCATTGCTGCATAATATGCCATGGCGTGTATCCACCACATTTTACCTGTCCACTCTATCAGTGATGGATGCACAGCTCAGGTTGACTCCAACTTCCCATCCACACACATAACACAGTCCAGGGCCTCTTCTACCACATGCCTCTGTAGAGGGAAGGTATCTGGATGAAGATATTATCCCAAGCAAAAGCCAAGAGGTAGGCATGTGAACCTAGTATGTGAGGGAATGGAGAGAAGAGTAGCACAGCTGCAGGACAGCCGAGCAACGGCTGATGTGAGGACCCATGAAGAAATGAGTCAATGAAGGTTTAATCGGGGGAGTAACAGGACAGCTGTGTTTTAGGAGAGTTCTTGTGTCTGCAGAGCGTTTGTTGAAATGAACTGTAAAAAGACTGGGGTCCAGGAATCTAGTTTAGTGTCCTTTTTTTTAACCCCGTATTTGATGGGATATGAAATAGGATAAGCAAGGCAGACACGGTAGGGGATGGATATGAAAGAAGTGACATGTGCTTATTAACTTTCCTATGGATGAGGGAAAAGTGAAATACAGATGGTCACGTTAAATTTAGTTTGCAAGGCTGCTCCTCAGGAAACTGGAGATGAAGGAATAGAAAGAATGCACTAGAACTCCTTGTCTGTGGGTTTGTTATCTTGGGAGGCTGTTGGTATCACTGACACACAAATCAGAGGGAAAAGGATGACTTCAGGTTTGGATGAAGTCCCTAGATAACCTTCTGGGCCTCCCTACTTAAAATCTCTCTGATTCTGTGTTTCCGAGTGTGGTTTTATGACTCCCTTCTAGAGAGTGGAAAACTCAAATTTTGTGTATAAACTCTGTCCATATCTCTGGGTGACCCCTGAACCACTGGACAGAAGAGAGTGGAAAACTCGAAAGGGGATAATAGTATCTGCTTTTGTTTATTTTCTATATTATAATAACGGTAAAATGAGATATGGAATAAAAAATATTTTACTACCACAAAATATCATATATAACAATATTTTATTGTTAGATAGACCCAATTATACCCCTCCCCCAAATAACATCATACTTTCAGTGTCAGCTCTACATTCAGAACTAAGATGGCAAAGCAGTTTTACCATATTTATTGCCAAACACTATTGTTGCCCTCAAGAAGCAAGGAGACAGACATATTAAATGAGTGAGACTATCTTGGAAAAGGTATCCAGGAAACTGTAACATTGGCAACTCCAGGGAGGAAAATTAGGTGGTGAGAAAAAGAGATGGGAGGGAGACCCTTCAGCATGCTTTTCTTTTGAACCTTTGAGTTTTGTACCATGTGCAAGTATCACTTATTCAAAAACTAAAAAATGCAAATAGTTAATGAGTACATGCACATTAGAGAGCTATCAGTGCATCGATGCATCATTTTGATACATTATACATAGGAATGCATGGCTTTGTCTATAGCATCCAGAAACCAATAATGCCACTGGTATTCCACCCAGGCCACGCCCCTTGCATAGCAGCTTGGCAGCAGCTGCAAAACCTCATTGGGTCAGCCAGGACAGACTCTTACCATGCTAGGGTATTTCCTTTCAGTGATTATGGACACACGTTCTCTTCCCACAGTGGTATATGCAAGGATAATTATACTTTCCACCAACATGAGATTCTTCCAAAGAAGGAAGTGAAAATCCATGGATACTAAAGAAAGTATGGGTTACTCTGCCACAGTTCACAGTCTACGTACTTAGTCCTCTTCTTTCTCCATTGACTTAGGGTATGCTTCGAGGTCACTGATAATCTTTAACCTAAGTGAGCTGACATTCTTTCCAGACTGCTCTGCCATAATAACATTATTATTCTTCACAAAATGGTCGGGCCAACAAGAGTTAGGCATGCTAACTGTGATCATTTTTCATTTAAGAAAACACCCTATAAGGCCAAAATAATTTAAGAAAACATGCTTTCTATGGTTAAACTGAGGGCCAGCAAGCTCCTTTGACAGCTCTGCTGCTGCAGTACTTAAGACAGCTAAAGTGTCACAGCCTCAGGTGCCCTTCAGAAAAAGGAGATACTTTGTTTTCTTTTTTGCTTATTTTGAATGACAGCATGACAAAATTATTCAACTTTAATTCTAATAGAAAAAAGAAAGAGTTCTACACCATTTCAGACTGTAAGCTTCCAACGAGTTAGGCTCTGTCCATGTCAGGAAGGTTTAGAGAAGGGATTTTGGCTTGGACCGTGCACAGCTAAAACCTTGTCTCCCTGAACATTTATTCCAGTTAGATAATTTTCTGCCAACACAATCAAAGACATTACTAGGAAATGTACATATTTCATACTTGATATATTCTTATAGCATTTGCTGGACCAAACCAAAATGTAGTTTTCATTACAACCAGAAAGTGAGTCTTCCCCCTCATACGCACAATTATTTCTTGCTTAAAGGCAGATACGCAACAAGACTTTTAACTGTTGGCCAGGGTTTTTTATTAAGGCAGAGGTATCTCTATTTTTTTCCAGCCTTACTGAGGCATAATTAACAAATAAAAATTGTATATATTCAAAGTGTATGTAATACTTTGATATATGTATATACTGTGAAATGATTATGGTTACCACACTCAAGTTAATTAACACATTAATTACCTTACCTAGTTACCATTTGTGTGTGTGGGGTGGGGGGGCGGGGAGGACACTTAAGATCTGCCGCACTGGCAAATTTCAAGTGTATGATACAGTGTTAACTATACTCACCATGCTGGACATTAGATCTCTAGACTCACTCATCCTATATAACTGAAAGTCTGTCTCCTTTGACTGACTACTACTCATTTCCCCCACCCCCAAACCTCTGGTTACCACCATTCTACTCTCTTTTTCTATGACTTAGATTTTTATAGTCTATATATGAGCTCATACAGTATTGGTCTGTCCAGCAGGTTTTAAAAATGGTTCTTTATTTTCCCCTTAAAATAACAGACCATGGGGAATATTTAACCAAAAAGACCAAGACAGAACAGGCAAAATGATATTGAGGTGTCTCACTGGACAACTTGGAACTGTGGGGTCTTTCTCAAATGTAAACCTGCCTATTCCACGCTTCTGGCCCTGGCTGCAGAGTGCGTCCCCCTAACGCCCTTTGTGACCTCCTGGGGTCTGTCCCCAGGCACCTCTCCAGCCTGTTTCCAGTGGTGTGCTTGATATTCCTCCCTGCATCTCCCTAAGTGTGGCACTGCACCCCCAACCTTGCTTGTACTGCTCCTCCACCTGTATTTGGCAGGACAAAAACCCACTGCACTTCCCGCATAGATCAAGCAGCCCTTTCTCCAGGAAGACTCTCCTGACTGAGCCCTCCCCAAAGTACCAGTAGCCCCTTCCACCTCTGTGTGCCTATGGGAACCCAAACCCTCCTTCCACTTTTCTCATAATAACCAACAGTGGCAGCAGCTACATTAGACTTCTTATATGCCCAGCTCTATCCTCCTGCTTTTCAGGTATCATGTGTATTGTTACAAAAGTTCCATGAGATTAAATTGCTTGCTAAAGGTCATGCAGCTAGTAAGTGGCAGTCAGGATTGGGCATATTTGTTTATATTTTTTCTCTCCTATTAAAGTGAGAGCTTCTTATAGCAGGAAACATATTGGCTTTATCTCTGTAGCCCCACTACTTAGCAGAGGCCCAGGCATGTAGTATGCATCTGACAAATGTTTCCTGAATGAATATTTCAATAATTAGGTTTCTTGCAAGTTAGACTGACTGCAATATCTCTTATAACATGAAATACTGAAAATTCCAATGATAAAAGATTTGGAAAATTGGGGGGCAAGCAAACTTGGTGCCCATCACAAGATAAATGCTAGATGTTTGTGAAGCTTATGCTTGTATTTCTGAGTGTCTCTACTCATGACATCTACAAACCTACGAGTTCCTCAAGGAAAGGAACTGTGTTTTTGCTCTGAATCCTTGGGGCGCATCACAGCCACTGGCACAACAGAGATATTCACCAAATAGTTGCTAAGTGAATAAATGGGTTAAAAATGAATGAATACTAGATTTCAAATTCTATTTGGGTACAAGGCTAAGTTACTTGGAAAAATGCTTTTAAAATTGTCCATTATATTTTCATTATAAACACTTCCCAGCTGTTCTTTTAAGCAGAGTTATATCACACTAAGTGATATTTTATTTATCTCCTCTTTGCTACCTGCTTCTTAGCCCATTTTGATTTAGGCAGCTTCAGATTTATCCTGGAATCTACATGCCTAAGCTATGTAAAAGTTGAGTAGACCAATTTATTCATATACTATTGACTTAAACTTAGCTCATCTCTAATTTAGTCTTACAGCAGCAAATAATTCAGAACTTCATTATCGCAGGTCAGATTCCATTTCTATAAATACTGTTATAAACTCCAGGCAACACCCACATGTCTCAAACATAGGAAAAACTCCATTACAATTAAAGACTTTTCATGAGCCTTGACAGAGCTCTAATAAGAGCTTATCCATAGTAAATGCTCGCCCCTTAAGAGAGATAAATGGCTTGGTGGAAAAAGCAGTAGATTGGCACCTGGAGACCTGGGTTCAAGTTCTGACTCTGTCATCTTTAGCTGTGTGACCTAGGATAAGTCAATTTTCTTGTTTCAAAAAGAGGGGTCATAGTTGTCCTGCCTCTCTCAAAGAACTACCGTAAGGATTAAATGAGGTACTATGTGCAAAAATGCCTGGTAGGTTTTTTTGTAACCACATGTGTAACAGGTGACATTTTTATTGTTAGAGCTGATACTTCATTCCATTCTGGGCTCCCACAATTTAATCTCTTTTTTTCCTGTTTTTTAGTCTCAGTGGGCAAGGAGTTTACATTCTGAGGTCTCTATTTCTTTAAAATTGCATTTCTCTTTCAAATGAAGTCAAATATGCAACAGATCCAAGTCTGTTTTAAGGTTGAGCTAAAATCACCAAAACAATTACTTAGGGGGAGTTCAGGGAATTGTATGTAAGATTAAACGATCACTTTAATGTGTGAATAGAAAAATAGGTAAATTCTCAAGGACTGCTTAATTATTTCTTTCATGATGTGGCTTGATACGAACTATTTTTATTTCAAGAACTGTCCAGGGTAATGAAGGATTTATTTTTTGAAAATATTCTCCAAGCCAAAGGACTTTTATTTCTCAATGAGAAATAATTTCCCTTGCTCTCAAATTCATTACAGTAACATTATTTAAACGATACGTCAGATTGCACTGTGACAGAAGATTTCTCTATTTTTTCATCTGGTATATATTTCTACGTTTTTCTCTTCTCTATTGTACTGCTGATGTCAGTGGGAATACCCAGTACTTAGAGACCAAAAGGAAGTTTCCAGAAGAGGAGGACAAAAGTCTACCAAAACCTCCAAAAAGACAGCAAAAGTCTGGAAAGGCAGTGAGTGAGTCATTTTCTCTTGATCTTTTTCTCTTCCTCAAACAAAATCATTCAAAAGCAATTTCAGAGCCCCAGGAGGCATGTTGGCACTCTGTTTTTGATAAGTTCTTTTTAAGGCCCACATTTGTATTCTAGTTCCATCATTTAATTAAACATGAATCCTTGGACAATTCACTGAAGAGTTCTGAGCTTTGACTTTGTGCTAGGTAAAACAGAGGCCACAATCAGCACCTCAGAGGATGATCTCCTGAGTTCATACACCTGTGTCTGACACATGGAAAGTGCCCAAAAAGGTCATTTCCCTCTTCTTTGTCCAAAAAGAAGCAAGCTGAGAGGTTCTAATAGGAAGTGAGAGTTAAAATGTGAGCATTAACTTGGCATAACAGAGCACTCAGCAAAGCATCTTATATATCTTGGCTTATTAATATTATTCATTAGCATAAGATGAAATAAAAACTGTGTCTATCTACTGAGAAATTCTGTCTGCCACGGGAAACCAAAATGACAAGCATTATATAGAATCTGGATTCTCTTGCCTGTTTGACTCATTTTCAAAGACAAGTTAGACAAGTAGCTTTTTTTCTCCTTGAAACTTTCATCCAACTAAATTCTCTATCCCTTTTCAACCTAGCCACTTCTAACATTCAAAAACACCACATTCCCAAGTCCTTACTATAAGCTCCACTGAGTTTCTATTTCTAGGATTTAAAGCACAACATTGAACCAAAGTACGAAGAAGCAGACAAGAAGAAAAATACAATAAAGCATTAACCTACACTAAATTGAAAGAAAGGTTGTACAAACACACACACACCACCACCACCACACACACACACACACACACACACACACACACACCCCTTGTTCTTTTCCATTTTACTCTGGTATTAACCCAGGGTGCTCATTCTATATCCTCCTTTGGAAAAAATAGTATTTTTACTTGTATATAGTCAGACCCATTCTAGCAACGATCAGAAAACTTCTAAGCTTCAGCTTTAACACAATTATAAATCAACAGTGCTTATATGGGGAAAAAAGGTAGAACCACTTCATGTAGTCATTCAATGAATATCCCCTGAGGCCCAGCTACATTCCAGGTTCTATACTGATGTAAATTGAATAGATCAATCTCTGCCCTAAATGGGCCTCCAATCCAATGGGAGAGCGAGAAATTACAGAGTTAACCTCCACATAATAAATACTACCGTGATTAGGGACAGCCAAAAAATGAAAGACACAAGGTGCTGAGATAGACAAAAATAGCAGAAACCCACAAAAGTAAGAATACTCAAGCCTAACAAATCGCTTTTTTTGAAAACAACCCCAAAGAAATTTCTGTAGAGAACAGGGATGTGGTATCCGAAACATTATTAAAAGGCAAGTCTAGGTTGGGTGCAGTGACCCACTCCTGTAATTCCAGCAGTTTGGGAGGCCGAGGTGGGTGGATCACCTGAGCTCAGGAGTTTGAGACCAGCCTGGGGAACATGGTGAAATCCCATCTCTACAAAAAAATACAAACATTAGTTGGGCATGGTGGTAAAAAGAGGCAAGTCTAAACGAAATAAGAGATAGTTTAAAGTGGATAATATCTGAAGGAAAGAAAATCAATGTTCTGTGTCATTCAGTCATTCCATTTCATCTTTATCACGAAAAGCTTTGTCTAACCTTGAGGTGATAATCAATATATGTGACACAGGTTCAACCTATTAAGTCTAAATTAATAAACATACATACTAACTTACAGTGTAATTTTCAAGCTATCCCATAGCTATATTCTTTTGAGAGCACAGTATGTCAACCTAACTTTGGGCTTTAGCTGCAAGCATCCATTGCTACTTGATCCAACTATGAGACAGGTGAAGGAGCAGCAAAAGAACTAAAGCCTCTATGAGTAACACACTTGAGGAGGCCCTGGTGTCAGGGCATGGGAGGAGAATGAGTGCTGGACAGCTGGGGGCCAAATCCAAAGGTGGGAAAGGTAGTCAGTCTTTTCTAAAAGCAGGAATCTTTTATTAAGGCCGCCAGAAAATGATGTGTTATCTCCTGACATCTCTAACTGGCAGGAGGCACACACAAAAATTAAGAAAAAGACAAGTTTGCAATGACAACTTTGTCTCCACCAGCCAGCATATTTTTGGAAGTGACAGATCCTTAAATCAATTCTGTCTCTCCCTGCTTATTAGCAGTAACTCCTCACTGCATTAGCATAAGTCTATCAAAAGCTAGGAAAGAACATCTCATTACTTAATGTAATGAGTCTTAATGTGTTACTGGGAATCAGAAGAGTTTCATAAGCTGGCCTTGGGGTCAAGTTCTGAGATGTGGATGTTAGCTCAAGGTCTGTCATTAACTACCTGATCTGGATAAGTCTACCTCTTTGATCGTCCCAGATGATATTACATGTTCATGGCACTTCACAGGAGTGGAAGTGGGTAGGAAAAGGCTAGAGAAATGTAAGAAATAACTATGAAATGCATGTTATCACTGAGTCATGCTTTGTCTTGTAGATGATGACGGGCTAACCACACATTAATGATGCTATGTTGACCGTGTGTGCAAGAGAAGGTGTGGTTTATTCTATCAGCCCCCAGTAGTTTGTTCTCTCACACCCTTGCTCATCCACTCATTCGGTAAACATTCATGGAGGCTTCTTGTGTACTAGGCATGGCCAGGAGCTTGAAATGCAGACATTAGGCATGATCACTGCTAAGTCGTCATCTGGCCTGCAGGGACATTCATCAATGGGACTGAGTTCAACTGTCCATCTGTATTATTGAACTAGTTAACCAGTAAGGATCCATTAGGGTGCCATGTATTGCATACCCAGACTTTTCTAAATCCTGGTCGGGAGGTAGAGAAAGTAGGCAAACATGGGTGGGTCTGCTCCACAGCAGGTATCCTCCACTTCAACCAGTTTGGCCCCCATTTTTGGCTCTTACTCACCTGTGTAAGCAATTTCAGGCTTCAATGCATACTGAAGACATCTAGGAAAAATGATGCCCCAGGGAATAGAACTCCAGGGGATCCCATGCTATCAGAAGAAAGTAATTGCAAGTTTACTAGAATGTGCATGGTGCAGAGGTAGCAGGGGGAAGCCGGCTCCTGTTGGAACAGAGGGTTGACACCAGGAGATGCAGTGGGACACACAATGGGGCCTCATAGCCAACTTCATCTCCAGGCACTCCTCTGTCACCATCCTTCTCTGTGGCTGATGTGTGCAGGAGTACTCGGATGACAGTGACCTCTTAGAAAATGCCTTAAGTAGCAGGAAGCCAGAAGCACTGATGGAGAAGATAGGAGGCAGGTGGCCAGGCTAGTCCTGTGGGCATGTTATCATAAAAGCCCAGCCTGGTGTGGGAGAAAAGAAGGGGTGATTCTAGAAGCAAATGGGTAATATCAAACAGAGGTTAGTGACTGATTAAATCAACAGCAATAAATGAAAAGGAGATTTAAGGACAAATGATTCAAAAGCCTCAAAACTAAGGAAATTGAGAGGGAAAGATGGAGGCTTTTAAATAAATGGGAATAAATATGCACCTGATTGAGGAACTGCATGAGAAAAGGTCTGATTTTGGATAGGCTGAGTTTGAGGTGAATTCCAGGGGGAAGTCAAGCTTAGAAATCAAGAGAGACACTGAGCCAGGGACATATATCTGTGTCCTTGGGATAGAACAAGTTTCTAAAGGAATGTCCATTAATCAAGAATGCCCACAGTTTTGGAGCAAAAGGAAGATGAGAAGCCACGGAAGAAGATGGAGGAGTTCTTGCAGATGCTCACCAACACAGAGGTGTGTGCTATGTTAAGGGAAGAAAGATATAAGCAAGAAAATGGTCAGCCATCAGACACTGAAGGAAACAAGGAGCGTGAAGCCTGAGAGATCACCATTCTCTTTCTCCAGGTCTCTGGAAACAGGGTGTGAGT
This sequence comes from Papio anubis, assembly GCF_008728515.1. Taxonomy (NCBI): domain Eukaryota; kingdom Metazoa; phylum Chordata; class Mammalia; order Primates; family Cercopithecidae; genus Papio; species Papio anubis. The sequence continues at coordinate 22,671,526 of NC_044991.1, read as the reverse complement.
GGGAAACTGGATCATTGTTCAGCACACATCCACTCCTGTGGGAGGAATATATTCTCTGCCCTACTGATGTTGGGCTTGATATGAGATTCGCTTTAGCCAATGAAATGTGAACGGACAAGAGGTAAGCAGAGGCTTGAAATGTGTCTCTTTATTTCCCTTTGTCTCTTGCAATCTTAACTTTTACCATCTCGACTTGTGGACACAGAAGGAGCTGACTTAAACTTAACAGGCAGTATAAAAAACAGAACCACCCCAGTTTACCCACAGACCCAGAACAAGAAATACATGCTTGTGGTTAAATGTCTCTGAAACTCTGGCATGCTGCCTGGCATTACTGGAGGAAAACCTGGACAGTACTGTGTGAGTTGTGGGTCTGACACAGTTAAATGTGCTCCTTCATGGATGGCACCCTCTGGGCCTCCTTATTACTGTGCTCAAATCATAAAAGTACAAGCAAGATGAAAAACAAAGCCTATTTCAACCAGTTCGAAGAGGAACTTGGTGACTATATACTAGGGTTATTTTCCTAAAGCCAGAGAAGTCAAGATTTACACGTTAAATATCTTAAATATCGATTGTTACATAAAGTTTTATAAAATCAACCACATAAAAAAAGACTGAGGAATTTTTTTTATCTTGTCCTGGGGTAAAGTGCAAGATACACAAAGTAAGGGATATTGAGATTTGATAAGTTCAAATGATTTTTACAGAATTGGTTGTAGCAACATCCAGCTAGCAGCTGACATGGAACCAAGAGGGAAGGACTGAATGTCTGAATTAATCAACAGATTCAGAATCCCACCCTGCCCCTTCTCCCTCCAGCTCCTGTTCTAACAGGAATGCCATCCCAAGCTTTGGGACCATGAATAAAGGATTTGGAACAAGAGATAAAAGAAGAAACGTCTGGTGTTCAACAGTGCCTCTGGCAGGTGTTCAGAGCATCTGACAGATTGGTCCCTGCCCTATAGCACAGGTGCAGAAGTGTCAGGCCCTGGTACAAGACAGCCTAGGTCATTCTGAATTCCAAGCCCTCACATTTGCCAGTGAGAGGCTCATGACACTTTTCCCCACATCAATGTGGTCTGTTTCTTGTCTTTGGGCTGACACTACCATTCACCAGATTATCCCTCCCATGTACAATGGGATAACTCACACCTAGCAATTTCGAGTTCTGCTTTTGAAAAAGGTCATGAGGCCAGATGTGGTGACTCACGCCTGTAATCACAGCACTTTGGGAGGCAAAGGCAGGTGGATCACCTAAGGTCAGGAGTTCGAGACCAGCCTGGCCAACATGGTGAAACCCTGTCTCTACTTAAAATACAAAAATCAGCTGAGTGTGGTGGTGCACGCCTATAATCCCAGCTGAGGCATGAGAATCGCTTGAACCTGGAAGCAGAGGTTTCAGTGAGCCAAGATTGCACTAATGCACTGCAGCCTGAGTAACAGAGAGATACTCTGTCTCAATCAATCAATCAAATTAAAATAAAAAAGGTCACAAGAAATATAAAAGGAGATTACATTTAGGCTATTTCAGAGGTTATTCAAGAAGACCAACTATAATTATCCTCTTGTTAAGCTGCTGACTTACGCTAAGAAGCCTACAAAAGCCTTCTGAACTCATTTTGTTCTCAGTCTTTCAGGAGTAGAAATTCAAGAATCAGGAGCACAAGACGAGTCTATAGTGTGTCCCACTCATTCCTGCAACTGCGTCTCTTTAGTGCTCTAGTCCCTAATGTGGCATCAACTTTTTTTTTTCCTCAAGCAGACATAGCTGAGCCTGAGTGAGTTGCTTCACAGATAAGGCTATGCCTGCCTTTTGGAAGCCAGCCACGATAGGAGAGGAGGCCACAACAAGACAGAACACAGAGACTCAGCCAGGAAATCCCATCCTATTTGAGAAGGAGCTCAACTTTGGATCTTACAAGAAAGGGGTGAGCATCAGGAAGCAGAAGCTGGGGAACTGTGATGTAGCAAGCTACAATCCCTGCAGCAAAGGACAGACTATCTTCCTCCTGCAAACACCATTCAACATCTGGAATGTCTGGACCCTTTCTTTCCTCCATGCCCTTGTCTGGTGAGAAACTCCTCTGCCTGGAATGGCTTTTTTCCCCCTACCCTTTAGGGCCCAGTTAAAATGTCACCTCCTTGGAAGCCTCTTGAATCACTGCCTCACTCCCCAAGTAGGCAGAGCGAGGCACAGCCCTCTTTGTTCCGACCTTTATCAGAGCAGTTCTCACGTGGTAGATTAATAATTTACACGTTTGTTGCATGCTCCACACCATGAGCTACTGTAAGGCCAAGAATTCCAGCTATTATTCATGCATATATCTCCAGGCCCAGCATCAGCCCTGGCACAGACTACATGCTCATAAAATATTTTCAAAATGGCAGTACCCTCGTTTAGAATGAAATTGGAAACTCTTTGTTTTAAGGAATAAAATAAGTGCCAAAATATATTCTATCTACCTTTTCTCCACAGAGTTCTGGAAAGGATTGGGGGTAAGAAAAAACATCTGTCTTGTAAAGTAAAACTTACCAATTTGGATGAATTGGGAGGTCAGTCTCAATTAGCAAAAATCCTTAATTAGAAATACTTATAATGACAATTTTAAATGTTCAAAGACCTACTGCACATTGAATGAGGCTAATGATGCAGCAATGGCATAGTCACCAGTGCATGGGGACTGCTTTAAAGAACAGATAGAAATGATTTGAATCAGTCTATCAACTGTTCATTTACATCGATATATTAAAGATGAGTTGCAATCCTGCTTTTGTAATTCATTTGCTTAAAAACCCCTGTCTTCTCTCTTTTTGGGGAGCTGAAGTAGGGGGGTAAAAGGGAATCTCTCTGGAATTGTATTAATCATACGTAATCTTTGGATTGTGACACTCTTCCATCACGCACAGTCTGTATTCATTCATGCATTCATTTTTTCATTCATTCAGAGACGGGGTCTCATTCTGTTGCCCAGGCTGGAGTGCAGTGGCACAACCATAGCTCACTGCAGCCCCAAACTCCTGCGTTCAAGTGACCCTCTCACCTTAGCCTTGCAAGTAGCTGGGACTTCAGGTGTGTGCCACCACATCGCTGCTTTCATTTATTTATTTTGTAATTTTAAATAATGTAATAAACATGCACAAAACCATTACCCAAAACAAAAGCCAGGATCTTGAGAATAACATACCTCTAATCATTTGTTACTTCCCAGTGAGTCCATTCCTAGCCTGAGGTAGGTCCCATCCCTAATCCCACAGCAATCACTCCCTGGTTGTCCTTTCTATACAGGTTTTATTGCATCTTTCTGTATTCTGAAAAGTATATTTTTATTTTTGTCTTTAACTATTAAAAAGATGTCATCCTGTAGGTAATGTTTTAGAATTTACTTTTTCACTTATTAATTATTATAGTTCTATTATGTAGCCACTATCTTAGGGTTCACAGTGGCTCATTTGTTGTTGAAACCTAACAGTCCATTTTAGGATTGCATCTCTATTTATTCATCTACTCTCTCACTACATGTGGGTTGTTTCCAGAATTTTGCTATTGTTTACAGTGCAGCTTTGAAGATTCTTGTTCATGCACAAGACTTTCTCTTGGATATTACACCCAAGTGTAAAGGGTATGTACATATGTGATCTATTTATTTATTTACTGAGTCAGGGTCTCATTCTGTCATCCAGGTTGGAATGTAATGGTGTAATCATAGCTCACTGCAGCCTCAAACTCCTGGGCTCAAGTGATCCTACCACTTCAACCTCCTAAAGTGCTGGGATTACAGGTATGAGCCACCTCACCTGGCTAATATTCAACTTTAGATGGTCATGACAAGCTTCTTCTGATGTGGTTATGCCAATTTACTCTCCCACCAGTCATTTGACCCTCCAATACTTGATATTGTCAGACTTGTTAATATTTGCCGCTTGTTATCAGTGTAGAATCAATGGAGTTATCAGCATTATGAACAAGTATAATCTAAATTAATCAGGATTTTGAAATAAGAAAATGTATTTGATTACAAACATAACTTTCACTGTAGAAAATTTGTAAATATAGAAAAACACCAAAAGGGAAAAAACGTTAACAGCTATAGTTTATCAAGGTTTAATATTCTTTTACAATGAAGGAACATTTACCCCATTAAAAGGGCAGTCTACAATTGCAATTTGTTAAAAACCCCTTGGGAGTGCTCCTTCCAGACCTGACCTACTACTGAACAAAGCCCTACCCAGTCTTAGATTCCCTAAAGTGCCACTGTACCGTTCTAGGAGGCCAGGGAGCAATTTACATACTGCAAGATGCTGGCTAAGTATCAGAATTAAAAACTGAAGATGTGTTTTGAAATTCATAACATCTCCCTTATGGGAGGCTTATGTTCTATACAGTGGTTTCAATCTACGCCTCTTTTGATCTGGGAGGAAGCGACTGGAAGTTCTTATTAAACACTTAATAAAAGCACTTATTTTATTTTTAAATCCATTTTCAGAAACTCCTTTGTAGCATTTTACTTCCTTTCGGCAGCAAGATGCCATTAACGAGAGCAAAAACAGTCTGCAGAATAACAAGGACACCAAGGCTAGGCTGCAGGTAACTGAATAAAGGTGTCCCCCAAGGCATAGAGACTCAGTTTCTAGGGGCGCAGTGCATTTTACAAACACTAGCCCAGCATAAATGGAGTCTGCTTACAGAACATCTTCTGGTGACTAAATTTCAAACTTACTGATGTCTAACCATGAGTCAGGTACTGTGTTAGTGAGAATTCAGAAAGAAAGACACAGCACCTACCCTCTAGGGCGTCACCATCTGCTTGGAAAGGCATACAAACTACATAAATATAAAACTGGAAAAAACAAAATAAGTGCTATTATTAGGTACACAGAGGGGAGCAAAGACCTGACGTGGACCAACAAGGATGGGAATAATTCTGATGAAAGCAGTGTGAAATATAAACAGAACTCCAAAGGGTGATTAGACTATCACAGGAAAATATAGTCCATAAAAAAAGTTCAGGCAGAAGGGAGAAGCACTTCATTCGGAGAACTAGTCAGTTGTTCATGCAAACATTTCTTAAGCATCTACTATGTTCCAGAGCTGCCCTAGAGACAGGGAACACAAAGAGGTGAATGAAACTAACAACGGAGCTTCTGAAAGGCTTTTCTGAGAAGGTAGGAATTTGAAGGATGAAAGGAACCAGCCACACCAAGAGCAGGGGGCAGAACTTTACTGAGAAAAGGAAGAGCACGTGGATAACTCTAAGGTGGGAAAGCCCTTGGTGTAAACTAGGAGGTGAAAGGAGGCCAGGGGTCACAAGGAAATGCCAAGTTGAAGAAGGATTATAAGTGCTGTTGAAGGGTGGGCAGAGGCTAGATCACACAGGCATATAGGTCAGCATAAGGAAAGTGAGCTGGAGTCTAAAGACCATCAGAAACTCTGAAGACATTGAAGTGTGTTTGGCGAGCTTTGTGGTGGGTAGAAGGGCAAGGAAACAGAATCCCAAATACATCTTTGAAAGACCACCACTCTAGCGAATGGGTTTGGAAAGCCATGAGAGGGAGAGGGAGAAGAGAGATCAGACAGGAAGTGGTAGCAGTGGTTTAGGATAGAGATGATGGTGACCTGCACTGTACACGTAGCAGTGGAGACAGAAGTGGATTGATTAAATATGTATTTTTAAAATACTTTAAAAATTTTTGGTAAAAAACATAACATAAAATTTATTCTCATAACCATTTTAAGTATATGGTAGTGTTAACTATATGTATCTTGTGTGCAACAAATCTTGAGAAATTTTTCATCTTATAAAACTGAAACCCTATATCCATTAAACAACTCCCCTTTACTCCTCCTACCCATCCCTGAGGACTACCATTGTAGTTCCTGTTTCTAAGAGCTTGGCTACTTCAGACACCTTATTGTGAAATAAGCCAATCACACACAAAAAGACAAATATTACTAAATGAAATCATGTAGTATTTGTCTTTTGTGATTGGCTTATTTAACTTAGCATAATGACCTCAAAATTCATCCATGTTGTAGCATGTGACAGGATTCTCTTCTTCCTTTTCTTCCCCCTGATAGAGTCTTGCTCTATCACCTAGGCTGGTGTACAGTGGCACAATCACGGCTCACTATAGCCTCGACCTCCCGGACTCATGACCCCCCTACCTTAGCCTCCTGAGTAGCTGGTACTATAGGTGCACCACTGCATCTGGCTAGTTTAAAAAATTTTTTTTGTAGAGATAGGGTCTCACTGTGTTGCCCAGGGAAGTCAGGAACTCATGGGCTCAAGCGATCCTCCTGCCTAGGCCTCTCAAAGTGCGGAGATTACAGGCACGAGCCACCATGCCCAGCCGATTTTCTTCTTTTATAAGGCTGAGTAATATTCCATTGTATACACCACATTTTAAAAATCTGTTTATCCATAGGTGGACTTTTAGGTTGCTCCTACCCCCTGGCTATTATGAGTAGTACTGCAATGAATATGGGTGTGCCAATATCTCTGAGATCATGGTTTCAATTCTTTTGTATACACCCAGTAATGGGATTGCTGTATTGTATACTAAATTCTATTTTTAATTTTTTGAGGAATGTCCATACTGTTTTCTATAGTAGCTGCACTGTTTTACATTCCCACCAACAATGCACAAGGGTTCCAATTTTTCCACATCCTGGCCAACACTGGTTATTTTCTATTTTTTTGAAAGTGACCATCCTAATGAGGAAAAAGATTTCTCATTATGCTGTTGATTTGCATTTTACTGATGATTAGTAATGTTGAACATCTTTACATATGCTTGTTGTTCATTTGTATACCTCTTTGAAGAAATGTCTACTTAGGTCCTTTGCCCATTTTTAAATTGGATTTTGTTGTTGTTGTTGTTAAGTTGTAGGAGTTTTTATATATTCTGGATATTATCAGATACATGGTTTGCAAATAATTTCTCCCATTCATAGGTTGCCTTTTCACAATGTTATTTCCTTTGCAGCACAGAAGTTTTTAAGAAGTTTGAAGTGGTCCTCTTTCTCTATTTTTCCTTTGTTGCCTGTGCTTTTGGTATCATACCAATAACCACTGCCAAGTTCAATGTCAAGTAGCTTTTCCTCTATGTTTTCTTCTAGGAGTTTTATACTTTCAGGTCTTATGTTTAGGTCTTTAATCCATTTTGAGTTAATTTTTGTATGTTGTATAAATAAGGGTCCAACGTTTTTCCTTTTGCATGTGGATATCCACTTTTCCTAACACCATTTATTGACGAAATTGTTCTCTCCCCATTGTGTTGCCTTTGTGGAAGATCATTTGACATACACATAAGGGTTTATTTCTGGGCTATTCATTCTATTTCACTGGTTTATATGTTTGTCTTTATATCAGTATCATATTGTTTTGAAAACTGTAACAAAGAAATACACATATGTACATATATATTTATATAATACAATTATATATAAGATGGACATACATAAATACATATATATGTGCATATATATGGACATATATATTTTTTGGAGATAAAGTCTCTGTTGCCCAGGCTGGAGTGCGGTGGCACGATCTTGGCTCACTGCAACCTCTTCCTTCCAGCTTCAAGCGATTCTCACGCCTCATCCCCCCAAGTAGCTGGGATTACAGGCGCATGCCACCACACCCCGCTAATTGTAATAATATTTTGAAATCAGGAAGTATGATGCCTCCAGCTTTATTTTTTTTCCTTAAGATTGCCTTAGCTATGTGGGGTCCTCTGAGATTCCAAATGAATTTTAGAATTTTTTTCTATTTCTGTGAAAGTATGCCACTAGGTTTTTTTCTTTTTCAGATGGAGCCTCACTCTATTGCCTAGGTTGGAGTGCAGTGACGTGATCTTGGCTCACTGCAACCTCTGCCTCCTGGGTTCAAGTGATTCTCCCCCTTTAGCCTCCTGAGTAGCTGGGATTACAGGCATGCGCCACCAAGCCCAGCTAATTTTGCATATTTAGTAGAGATGAGGTTTCACCATGTTGGCCAGGCTGGTCTGGAACTCCTGACTGAATTCAGACGATCCACCCGCCTTGGCCTCCCAAAGTGCCGGGATTACAGGCGTGAGCCACTGAGCCCAGCTGCCACTAGGATTTTGCTAGGGATTACCCTGAATCTGTAGATCACTTTGGATAGTATGGATGCTTTTTAACAGGATTAACTCTTGTAGTCCATGACCATAGGATATCTTCCCATTTATTTGCGTCTTAATTTCTTTCAGAAATGTTTGCAGTTTTCAGTATATGGATCTTTCCCTTCCTTGGTTAAGTTTATTCCTGAGTATTTTGTTCTTTTTGATGCTTTGGTAAGTGGGATTGTTTTCTGAATTTCCTCTTCAGATTTTTCACTGTTAGTGTATAGAAACACACTTGATTTTTGTTCATTGATTTCATATCCTGCAGATTTACTAAATTTGTTTATTAGCTTTAATAGTTTTTTGGTAGAATCTTTTGAGTTTTCTACATATAAGATCATGTCATCTCTGAACACAGATAATTTTACTCTTTCCTTTTCAATTTGGATATTTATTTCCTTTCCTTATTTAACTGCTCTGGCTAGTACTTCCACTACTGTATTGGAGATACGACAAAAGAAGGCATCCTTGCCTTGTTCCTAGTCTTACATGAAATATTTTCAAATTATTGCCCCTTAGTATGATGTTAGCTGTGGATTTTTCATATATGGCCTTCACTATGTTGAGGTAATTTCCTTTTACTAGCTTGCAGTATGGTTTTTATCATGAAAGGGTGTTAAATTTTGTCAAATGCTTTTCTGCATCAACTCAAATGATCATGTGTTTTTTGTCCTTCATTCTGTTAATGTGGTGTATTATGCTGATTGATATTCATAGGTGAACCATCCTTACATTCCAAGAGTAAATCCCACACAGTCATGGTACAGAATCCTTTTAATGTATTATTGAATTCAGTTTGCTAGTATTTTTTGAGGATTTTTGCATTAATTTTTTTATGATAAATATTGATCTACAGTTGTTTTACTTGTAGTATCTTTGCCTGATTTTGGCATCATGGTAACTCTGGCCTCATAAAATAAATTAGCAACGTTCTTTACTCTTTTATTTTAAAAAAGAATTTGAAAAGGATTGGTGTTAATTCTTCCTTAAATGTCTGGTAGAATTCCCCAGTGAATACATCTAGTCCCAAACTTTTCTTTATTGGGAGGTTATTGGTTACTGATTTAATCTTCTCACTAGTTATAGATCTGTTTAGATATTTTATTTCTTCATAATTCAGTCTCGGTAGGTCGTTCAAAATGTATTTTACAGAAATATATTTCTACAAATCTGCAAGATAAATTGATTAGAATGAGGGAAAGAGAAAATAATGGATGATGATTCATTTTTTTGTCTTAAGCAACTAGTTATATGATGGTGCAGGAATCAGGATAAAGATTAAAGTAGAAATGGGGACATTAAAGAGTTAGGCTTTAGGTGTTTTAGACCAGAGATGCCTGGAAGATATCCAGACATAGATGTTTATTGACAGCTACATATACAGATCCAGAGCTCAGAGACCCCTGAGCTACAGTAGAGAGACAGAAATTACAGGGTACATTTAGAGAGCAGAGAAGAAGGCCTAGTGGTTGAAATACAGTATTCACCAAGAGACAAGAATGGAAAATAAACCCAGAATTCCTTCCTAGCACTAGATCATGGTGACAGGCTCTGACACTGGGGTTTTATTCTCTGTAAAGCCAAATTACAAAAAGGTTTTCTTTCTCCCTTTGATATGACAGAATTGTTTATTCATGGCTATTTATTTCTCATTTAAAAGTACTACATGCCTAATTGTAAAATAAAATAACAAGCATCCATAATTCCACCATTCATTTATAATCACCACTAAAATATAGCCTAGTCTCTTTCCAAGAATTTTTCTTTTCATACCCATATTTTGTATGACAAAATTTAAATTATACTATACACAGTAATTCTATATCCTATTTTTTCACTTAATATTTTGTCTATGTGATTAAACATTTGGCTATTTGATTAAAATTCTTTGTAAACATAATTTTAATTGCAACATAACATATTGAATAGATATAAAATAATTTGTAATTTAATTATTGTTGTATATTTGGTTTGTTTTCAATGTCTTCTATAATATATAAACTTAGGACAGATACTAGTATGTACAGATCTTTGCTCCATTTCTAAAATAAATAATTTTGAGATCAAAGGGCATAAACATGTAAAAAGACTTTTTATACTATTGGCAATTTGTTTTTAGAAATGCAGAATCAAGGTATATCCCTACGATATGAGCCAGGTCATTCACTGCATCCTTACTCTCACTGAGCATTACGGTTTTAAAAAATATTTACTAAATTTATAGATGAAAAATAATACTTCAATGAAATTTTCTTACTGTTTTCATGAAACTAGGAGATACGAATTGCTCTCACAAACACTCCATTCCAGTAAATTCAAACCACGCCAATAAAGGGTTTAATTTTAATATTATAATCAACAATATGAGTTTAAGCTCACAAAATACGAACAAATCTCTAACAAGACTACTCCGAAGCAATAGGAAAAACCTTATTTCTAGCAGTCTAAGGGGAAGATCTAGGCCACTGAGGGCAGCCCAACAAAGTGATGCTGAATGTCAAGCCACATAACCTGCTAGAGATCCTAAGGACTCATAAGAACTTGTAAGCTCTCTGTATAGAGCAGAGGGGAAATGGTTAACATGGGAAACACAAGCAAGCTGCAGTCTTTCCTGTCTCTCTACCATTGATAAAGAGATGAACTATAACTCAAAAGACATTTTTAAATTCAAAAGGCACCTGGAAACAGAATTACTCAACCTCCAGCATCTTAGAAAAGAACTGCTTAGACACAGGTATTTAAAGTTCAACCATGACATCCAGTGAGGAGCATGGAAGAGTGAGACCAAGGGTAATCCTCTTCTTTCTCCTGGTGAATTTTAATCTAGATATCTGGAAATTTGAATTAGGTAAAATTTACATTTTCATGCAGGCTGAGCCCCATGAATGTTTGGTTTAGACTGAGATGACTTGGATGTGGCCCCCACATTGCCAGAAGGGAGAGGCCACCTTCATGTATGCAGAGGTTTCAAATGGCAGGTGTCATACACTCAAGTACCTTTAGAATCTTGGTGGCCAGCAGTAGAAACACAAAAAAGGGAAAGCTAGGAGGGCAGACTCTGGCAGTACCCATTTCTAACACTATCAAAAGGAGGGAGAATCTTGGCTTAGGGACACAAAGTCCCATCGGCAAGGCTGACCCCATGGTGGACATGTGGTCACCGTGCTCTCTTAGATCCCTGCTGTCCCTCCTCCCATAAGTATTTGAGTGCTCACTCTATAAGGTACTATACTAAAGATTAGGGATCCTGATGAATAAGGCAGACATAGCCCCTGTTCTCACAGAAATGAAAAAGAGTAAACAAGAGAATATATAAAACCTTTCAATTAAAATTGTAGTAAGTGCTTACATGAAAATGTTGGGTATAATGAGAATGTACAAATGGGCATAAGGGGTAGGGAAACCTATGTTGGGAGTTGTAGAGGCTTCCTTAAGGAGGGAATATTTGAACTGAGCTCAGAGGATGAGGAGAATTAAACTGCCAAAGGTTACCCCAGGCAGTATACACAAAGGTCTTCAGCAGCCCTTGGTGGAGAAGATCTCTCAGATGGTTCTCCTGCCTTCCCTTGTTCAGGTCCCATGCTTCTTGTCAACCTTTCTAACTATCATTTGGTTTCTCATGTAAATATACTTGCAGATAGAGAATGTACATAATACCTGGCATTCTAGTTTGTACAACTTTCTTTGAGCTTGGTTAATGAAAGTTCACTCCCAAGAGGCAAACCCTCTTTGGGCATGTTAGCAACATCAATCAGGTTTTCAAACTTAGAAGGCCACACTTCAGAGCTTGCCCCTCAGTTTTGGGATAGTAGGGACTACGTCTGCTTTTTCATCAGGATCCTTGATCTCTAGCATAGTACCTTACACAGAGTGAGCACTCAAAATACTTGTGGAAGGAGGGACAGTGGAGGGACTAAGAGAACATGGCAACTGCATGTCCACCATGGGGTCAGCCTTTTCGATGGGACTTTGTGTTCCTAAACCAAGATTTTCTCTACTTTTGATAGTGTTAGAAATGAACACTGCCAAAGCCTGCCCTGCTGGCTCTCCTACTTTTGGGTTTCTATTGCTGGCCAATCATGCCCCTCTAACTCTCACTTGGGACATGTAATACCTTTGGTCAGGTTATAGTCTAATCACACTGGCCTGAATTTCTGTCTGCTGAAGCAGCTTTGTATACTTCTGGTCTAATGTCTAACCTAGTTCATTATGGTCATTTATAATTTCAATCTCAGAGGGCAGTCTTACTTCCAAGTTCTTGGGAGTTACCACCCTGTCAACCCCTGTAATTGCCAAACTGTTGCCTGGGTTGTTAAGGATGGGGATACTTCAGCATGCACAACAGTCATAGGATAAATAACAGAAGCACGTGTGCATGTGGCTAAAGCCTGTTCCTACTTCATAAAAACAGAAGCTAGAAATGAAATTCTTATATTTGGCTATTTTCTCAAAATATGATATTAATTTTGAAAATCAGAAACAGAACAAGCACTGGCCTGGAAGTCTGGGTGAGATCTAGACTGTTTTGATCCTGGCTCTGACATTAACTTGGCTGTCAGCAAGTCCTATTTCAGTGTTAACTTCTGTTAAATAAAGGGGTTGGACTAGATGACTACTACAGCCCCTTCCAATATTGACATTACATTATTCAATAATTATTTTTCAACTAACTCTTTCTTCACCAACTTAATAAGCATCCCAAAGATCAGTCCAGCTGCTGGCAGCAACCACCACATACTTGGAAATCTGGGTGAAGCATCTCTAAATAAATCACAGGATTACCTAAGGATTTTCATGATTACAAATGAAATCATTCAGGAAATGAGCAGAGATTCTTGGGACCTGATACAAGCTAACACAGCAGATTCTCTGACACACAGATCTTCTGGATTCTTGGTAATCACTGGATGGAGAACGGAGATGCCTGGGAAATCTGGTTACAACCCAGCTCTAAGGTACCCTCTTCCTTTGATTTCCCCTAGAAGCAGGGTGCTTGTGGAAATTATTTTTTCATATGTAAAATAGTCAATCATTATGATAAAATGTTTCCATAAGCTTATACCTTTTACAACCTTTGCAAAAAGCAGTTCCCTTATCTATTCTTCACATTTGAGAGTTCAGCTCCTTTCACCTCACCCCTCAGCTCACAGATCTGTGCACATATCCTGTCACTGGTACTAAATTACTCTCTCAAATAGGTGTTCAGCTATAGTACAAACAAACTCATTATAATTTGTTTATAACAAAAAATAATCTCAGTTCTAATTGGCTGGTATGTTAAATTCAAAGCCACGTTTATGTTTAAACAGTTTACAAATCCTGCTTAGAGGAATGGGCATGTCTGATGAGGCCCTTCCCCATCTGATGGAAAATCACCAAAAAAGAATAAAGACAGACCACTAAGGGGCTTACACTCCAGAGACACATATTTGTTTCTGCTGCAGCAGCTGTGAACAGACTGAGCACAACCACATGAATTCCAAAAGATTTCTTCTGTTCAAATAGAATGTTTACAAAAAATAATACCCTGAGATTTATCTGAAAATGGGCTTGGGGATGTTTTACTACCTACCTTGAGTAGTGAGACTCCACCCCCAGGGCCTCCCGGACACTGGCAATGTGATGCTCCAGGGCTGAGCCAGTTGCTATTGGAAGGGTTGCACTGCTGCTGGCCTGGAAGTCACTTGAGTTTTCCACTGTGTTCTCACCCAGGTAGTGTTCATTAAACTTCAGAATTCCTGAAGCAAAACAGGCACAGCTGACATTATACACAATTAGGGTCAGGGAAAGGAGAAGTTGAAGGCAGGGGACAGGACTGCCAATGGTATGTGACTTCTTTGACAAGCATGCCATCCTGCAAACCCTGTGAAAAAATCCTGAAATCCAAGGTCTCAAGAGGGCTTCCTCTATTTTGGTCAGTATCCTTTTCACAGCTTTTACCATTAGGTGTGGTGCTTGAAACCAAGGAATTCTAGATACAGTCTCAGAAGCTCCTGGAATTATGATGACTTCATATGTGTTTCAAAACAGATGCTTCTTAGAAGCACCAACTAGGGAAAGTCTCCTTTCAGGAATAGTGCATGAGTACGCCAAGACATATTCCTTATACAAACTGAAATCTCAAAGAAAAATATAATTGGCCAAGTGGAAATTGTGTTCCAACAGTGCTTTCATTTCACAAAAGCAAATTATAATAAACGTGTAGTATAAAGGCCAGATAAAAACATTTTAAACCATTTTTAAATAAGACTAACTGGTCAGTGGTTATTAATGAATTAAAGGAGCAAAAAATGATGTCTGCATGAAATTGAGGCAGTCCACAGTGGTTTTCTGGCAATAAATAGGATATATCCTCAAATGGTAATGAGGTGTGTCAGCTCTGGAAAACGCCGGTCCTCTCTGATTGGATTAGCGCCCCCAGTGAAAGCTTCAGAGCCTCATTAAGAGCAAAAAGGAACGGAAAAAGAAACAATAGGAGCCTCATTATACATGGCTCATTATTACAGGAATTCAGATATACCACCTGTCAAATCATGTCCCCAAGATGTAACAACCACAGAGAGAAGGAGTTTGATACCTCCCAGTCATCAACTGTGTCCTCACGAGTATCAGTGCCACTCTGGGAGCTGGGATCCACAAAGATTCCACTGTGGCCAACGCTTACTAACCAAGTCACTGTAAAAATCACAATTTAAAACCTTTAGCATTAAAAATGTCAGCTGTAAGAACATTCTTTGTGGAAAGCCCATAAAGAACATGGAACTAAAGAGAAAAAATTATTAAAAACAATGCCGAGGTATAGAATGTATAGGCACAAATGTTCAGAGCCTAAAAGCATCTGGGAGCTGTCATCCAGCCATCATTTTTTTTTTTTTTTAATCAAAGGGATAGAAACATAATCAAGAAAATCTTGTCAATTCTCGCTGGCAGTTAAAGTTTTTGAAATTGGCTTACAGATATTCAAGAAGCCCATTCTTTAAGATTACCAATTATAAGATCCACTTCCCCAGTCAATAAACTCTAATTGGATCTGGTGTGTCTCCAACTTGGTAAAGCCATCAGCATTTTATTATGCAAAAAATATGGCCCTAACAGCTAATTACTGTTTCTGTATTTAGTGAAAGTGTTACAGCCTGAACATTTAATGCTGATTTAATCAAAGGAGATTTTTACTTCTGAAATAGATTTACAGCAGAACCGGTTAAAAATGGGTTCTGTTAAACTCAGAAATTTCAAGCATAGGACTTATTTATAACCTGTGATAGAGTTGCCATTATCATTTTAGTCTCTTTAACTTTGCCATGACAAAGGGTCACAATTATTAAACCATATCTAGAAAGAATTCGTTAGGTCTTGCAGTCATCGCTTTATTAGCTAATGAACAACAGCTGCCTACACACAGGGCTGCTAGTGAAATTAACTCGTCTGCTCTTAGTCTTCCTTGATAAATGCTTCCACATTCAACAGTGATGAGCAGCGATTTCTTGGGGGAATGAGAAAGCTGGGCTGTCTTATTAATTGAATGCCCCACCACAGCATATCCACTGCCGCTGAGGTTTTGCTAAAATCTGACATCAGTTCCTTAGCATGATCTATGATAATGCACCTCTTCCACCTCTATTCATTAGACTTTTACAGGTCTAGTCTTCTAATTGCTCTGTTCCCACAGAAAGAGATCTTACCTGCCCCAGGAGCAAGCAGCCAGCTATACAGATAGCCTGCAGCCAGGGAATAGTAAAGCACTAGTCCCCTCTGGCCATTAACCATCTCTAAGATCTGATCAATAGTGACTGGGGAGTAGGGGTCAGAGTCCTGTTGTCCTGTTTGTCGTTCCACCAGAAGATCAGCAAATGCCCTTGTCCGTCCCCTTTCTGCCACGGCCAGGGCTTCATCATGATGGCCTAGGAGACAAAGAGATATGCTGAGGGGTCCATAGTGAGTGTGCTTACTTAGAGAGGCCTATCAGGGACAGCCATCAAATCCTGGGCAGAAACCCCACTGCCTCTGCTCTCCAATATGTGACAGAATCTCAGTCATACTGCTTCGAATTCAATTCCCTGCCTCAGATGGTGTGTGCAGTGTCCTGCATGACTGATTCCACACTACCCTAAGCCATCAGGCCTTCGCCTGTCTTGCAGCCAGCGCCACAAGAGAGCTGATCTAATTCAGTGAACTTGTCCTTAGCCCTGTGCCATCTCTGCTCCACCTCCTGAGTTGCTCCCTAACCTGGTTTTTTTTTTTTTTTTTTTTTTTAACCTCCTGCCTGGCTTCTGACACCAGGTTTATTGGTGTCACTTGGCTCTCTATGTGTCCTTTTTTTCTTTTCTTTTAAGACAGGGTGTCACTCTATCTCCCAGGCTGGAGTATAGTGGTGCAATCTTAGTTTACTGCAACCTCTGACCCCCTGGGTTCAAGCGATTCTCCTGCCTCAGCCTCCCAAGTAGCTGGGATTACAGGCATGTGCCACCATGCCTGGCTAATTTTTGTATTTTTAGTAGAGATGGGGTTTCACCACGTTGGCCAGGCTGGTCTCAAACTCCTGGCCTCAAGTGATCTACCCGCCTCAGCCTCACAAAGTGTCTGTGCGTCTTCTGACTCTCTCTCCTCCCTCCATGCGGGCCCTCTATGCATAACATTGTCCAGCCTTAACCATTTCTCCCCAGATTATACTTCCGTCCATTTACGCATGCCAGTCCCTCTCCTGGGTGTGCCCTCTTCCCTTTCACTGGCGTTGTCTCAAGAAGAGGGATGCTAACAGTTGTCCTGCCTATCGCAAAGGGCTAGTTTGAAGATTAAATGAAGCACTACATGAAAAGATGCCTGGTAGGCCTACTTACATCACCGCATGTATAACAGGTAGTAGTAGTGTTGTTGGAGCTGATATCTCATTCCATTCTGGGCTCCAACACACTTTTTCCCTTATCCCCAGGGGCAAAGAGTTTAAACCTCTCAGGTCTCTATATCTTTAAAATTGCCTCTCTATCTCAAGCTTTTCCTGTCTTTTAATCGAATTTTGAATCCCACTTTCCTTAAGAAACTGGTCTATAATCTAGTTTAAAAGCTAATGCACCAATATGAAAGCACAAAAAATGTAAAGGAATTGTTTATAAGTGCTGAAGGAACACAATGCAGAGGATTTACTTTTGTAATAAATGTAAATATGGAAGGGTTACTATAACCAGAGTCCAAAGAAAGCAGACAGAAGCAGACCAGATGCTGCAGCTGTGACAGCACTTCAAGGATGCCTTGCTTCCTGCAGTTTGGGTATCAGAAGCAAGTGGAGATTTATATGTGTGTATGTAAATGTCTCCTTTTACTCTATTAAGTTATTAACTGGAACAGCAGGGACAATTTCTGTGCACATTGGAAAATCGGCCCCTAAGTGCTAGACAGACTTAACACTGTGATTATAATAGATAATAAACTGTAATCGCAGGCAATTAATGCATTTAATAGATACATTTTTCAAGAGGAAATTTGAGTCCTTCCTATATATACAGCAAAAGACAGGTTATCGAAAAGGCCTCAACATCCAAATTCAAAGCCTTTGTTAGTTCCAATAAGTATCTCCTGGGAAGAGGCAGATGACAGGGGAGCTGGAAGGGACTCGCTGACTAGTTAAGGCCTGGGTGAAAGAAGATGCATGCTGCCCCAGTGTGATGGGGCACATAGGCTTGGGAGAATCATCACTGACTATGCCAAGTCTAGGAGGCAGACCCAGGTGGCAAAAACATTTATTAGACAGCAACCTTGAAAGGTGTGTGGATGAGGACATAGAGAAGAGGCCAGGTGTCTTCTCCTGTACTTCCTCTTAGTCAGATGCTTGAACCACACGCTAGTGCTAAGAGGGAACCTGGGGAGGGCACACCTGGTTCAAGCATCCCTGTCTCAAGGACACTTTCTCTGGCTCCTGGATGCGCCAGACAAGAGACTTTGTTTTAGGCTGGGTGTGATGGTTCACACCTGTGATCTCAGCACTTTGGGAGGCCAAGGCAGGAGGATTGCCTGAGCCTAGGAGTTTGAGACCAGGCTGGGCAACATAGTGAGACCTCATCTCTATTTAAACTTTTTGTCTTTTTTTTTTTTTTTTTTAAAAAGAGACTTCATTTCCACAGCATCTGAGTTTATCCTAGTGCCAATCAGCACTGTACTGGACTCACTGACTTATGTCTCTCCACAGGCTAAGAGCTTCTTGGGGTCAGGAACCAGGCCTTCTTGACTGTAATCCCCAGGGCAGGGACTCGGCACGTGGTAGCAGCTCTGCTAATCTTTGTTGAATAAATGAATGAATGTTCAATGACTGGTTACAGTTATGGCTTCACAATCTGTTGTTAAAACAAATCATGCTTCTTCACAGCTGTCACTAAACAACTTGGACACACGGATGTGCACCCGTGCACGCTAGTGCACACACAAGCAAGGAGTAACCCCTGCTGTTCTCACCTAAGGTGACGAGCACCCGCTGCAAGGCCTGGTAGGATGATGTCTGCAGGTCAAAGAGGGAGAGTTTGTAGTCCGTGTTCAGCTGTGCCTCGTGTCGGATCGTTTCAAACAAGGCTGATGCCCTATAAAGCTGCAAGGAGGGAGAAAGAACATCATCCATTCCCCAGAAACCAAGGTCCAGCTGTTTACAGACTAGAGACAACTTTTGATCATATATTTGTGCACACCCTAAGTATTTTTTAAAGATCTGAAAGGAAGAGTCTTATGTCCAGGTGTAAGGAAAATGGATGTGCTGTGGTCAAGAACAGGCCAAGGCAGACATCCAGTCCAGCATGACTCAGTGAGTTTGGAGCACAGGCACACAACTCTGCTAGTTATGTAACCACACCACGTGAGGCGCATTAGGTGACCACCTATGTGATCAGAGCCACCATTGTCTTTAAAAGGTATAATTACCCTGCTAACGCCGTATACATGGCTCGCGCCCGGGCTTGCTCATGCCCAGAGAAAGTAAAGCCATGGTGAAACTGTCTACACTTCCTTGAGTGTTTTTCCAGCTACCTGCCACTCGCCCACTGACTCCCCTTGGACCTCAGTTAGAACCTGACACCAGGTAGGTCCTTGTGGACCTGAAAAGGCATCAGATCATACCTAGTAAATTACAGTTTATATAATCAATTTTTGACAAATAAGGGGATCTAAAAGACAGGAATTATAGACTTATGGTCTTAAAGATATTAAAACAGATATTAATCCACCAAGTGCTGATTTCTATTAAAACAAAAAGCCTCTCCTCTTGTCATCAGGCAACCACAATTCACCACCCTCACGCCTCATGGTGAGGAAGGATGGGAGTGAGAACAGGTATGGTGGAGGCATGCTGGAAATGAACAAGCCTGAGGGGAAGAGAGCGCCACACTCTCTGAAGGATGATAGCTCTTTGCAGATGGTTCAGTGCCCCAGGGTCAGATCATCACTGGGCAAGCTCTTCAAGGAGCCATGCCCACTCACATAGACACTCTGAGGACCAGATAATTGCTATTCGGAACGGAGTCACTGTCCTGATGCTCTAACAGGCTTCTCCATCAGTGAGGCTACAGACTTTTCTGACTCTGATATTTTCTTTTTTTTTTTTTCCCCTCATGCCACACTGTCTAAGATGACTCTGATACTTATATGCTGGAAACTCAGTATCAAATTTTAAATTTATCCAAACTTAAAAAGCAGAATTCTAAGACTACTTGCTTCTCAGCCTTTTGGCTAAGATCAAGTACAGAATTCTAAGACTAAGAGACATAGACCCAGAGAGCGGTAAGAGAATATGTTCCTAACTCTGCCACTAATTGGCTGTGTGACTTTTGGCAAGACTCAGAGACTCAATTTCTTCCTCTCTATAAAGAGGATAGTTTCTACCTCACAGGGTTATTTTAAGGATCAAATTCATTGAGCTATAATAAGTACTTTGAAAATTGCAAATCACAAGATCAACACAGGTTTTACTTTTTATAACCAGGAAATTAGAGAATTAATCCTTTACATTGCCTTTAATCATTTTCAAAGTACAGTAAAACACCCTAACATTCTAGAATGCTATGGTGCAAATTCAGTCGCATCTCTTCAACTCTAGTGAGCACCTCTGGATAGGAGTCTCGATGTCCTTATCCTTGTTCCTCTCTGCCTAGCACAATGTCCTCTGCAGTCACCACTCACATGCTCGCTATCTGGATGAGCGTGTGATCTTAGATGCAGCCATCTCACTACTCCTCCAACCTAACAGAGGAGGCCCATAACTCAAGGGATCTTTCTACTCTCCAGGGCCAGCATGACAAGGGACTTTCCTTCAACTACTTGCATATATGCAGAAATATGGCCTTATTGTAAAAGAGGGAAAGAGAGAAGTTATATCTATTAATATATCTAGAAACATGAAATTTAATTATGAATTCTTGTTTTCCTTCTGTCATGAAATGAATTTCATATTAATGTTTAATGGGGAGCAATAGCACTTAATACAAGAATTCTTAAGAAATTATTGAGGAATCTATCACATGAGTGAGCAAAAATCTTTACTGATTGTTCTAATACTTCTGGGCTAGTACAGGCTGGAAATCATACACCTTAGCCCAAGGGTAGAAGTCAGTGCCTCTTGTAAATGCCATCACTACTAGGATAGTAATCCTAAGGTCTCCCATGCTTCTGGAAACAAAAAATCCACTTCAGTCAGGGGTTCTGCTTACCTGGTGTTGGGCCTCCTCCAAGTTTCCACTAGCCCAAAGGGAGAGGCCAAGGCCATGGCGAATTTTTGCCTCATCTTCTCTTCGGCCCAGTTGCTCAGCTAACCTTAAACCTGAAACCAGATAGAGAAATTTAAGGAAACATAGAAGACGGATAATTCCACTATCCTAAGGAGTCCTGGAGGGTCATTTTACTTTTGTGTTTTTGTTTTGAGACAGGGTCTCACTCTGTTCCCCAGACTGGAGTGCAATGGCGGCTCACTGCAGCCTTGACCTCCCCAGGCTCAGGTGATCCACCTCAGTCAGCCTCCAGAGTACCTGGGACTACAGGCACAGGCCACCACAACCCGGCTGGCTTTTGTATTTTTTGGTAGGCATGGGGTTTCACCATGTTGCCCAGGCTGGTATCCAGTTCCTGATCCACCTACCTCAAGTGAGTCACCCACCCTGGCCTCCTAAAGTGCTGGGATAGCCACTGCTCCCACCCAATTTTGCTTCAGGTGTCTATAAAAGAATGTTAACAAGAGCTACTCAGGAGACTGAGGCAGGAGGACTGCTTAAGCCCAGGAGTAAGAATCTAGCCTGGGCAACTTAGTGAGACCCATCTCTTAAAAAAAAAAAGAATACTAACAACACAGCTAGATAAAATGAGGATAAGAGCTGAATCAGCCAAGGTAGAATAAGCCTTCTCTTCAAATTCTGTGTTGGTAGCAACATTTCCAGGATTTCCAGGATGCCTTGGCAAGAGCTCAGGTGATGGCTATCAGCAGGAGACAGGTTTGCTGGGCAGGCAGAAACACTAAAACAAGTGAAACTTAATCTGGTCACCCTCCTAAATTTGAAATCCACAGCTTTGCAAAGGAAAACTCCTGGCTGATAAACTTATCTAACCTGATTCTTTGGCTGGCAAAGCTCTTCCTGATAGTTAAATATAGAAGGCAAAAGAGTATTTTTCCTTTCTCACGTGCACAGCATCCAATGAGCATTAATAGAAGACACATACGATGTTCTCCTGAAAGCAGAATATGAACACAGCCTGACCCTGCCTTTTGTTACTGATGTTACTGACACATTTCATGTCTAATCTGTTTTCCCTTTCAGTTTAAGACTTTGATGTGCCTCAGCAGGGTTGCAAAACCAGTGCTATTGTAAGGCAAAAACCTTAAATGAGACCATCCTCATTTTAATAGCCTTCAGGTAGGCACCTGCAGTTTGGGTCACTTACCCACAGCAAGCTTCGGGGTTTCAGGACACCAGCAACCTCCAGAGCTTTGTGAGAGTCAAATCTGAAGGCAACCATTTATTGTATTGGTCACTAGGCAGTTCTCAGCATCACTTTGCCCTCATTACCCTGCTCACTGTACATAGAAGCTAGCCTGTGCAGAGACAGCATGAAGGCTCCCACCGTACAACTGCACATACAAAGGAAGGACTTCCTTCTTCTAATCTAATTCAGGGTAGATGGAAGCCTGCCTCTGATCATGCTGGGCCTGTGCAATTTCAGACTTTTGAAAAGGAATTGAGTCTGTTGAAAGGGTAAGAAAAGTGACACTCAGGTTCAAGGTCATAAATATACATTTCAAAATGCTCATAACTCAGAAAACTTAGAAACAACACTTTAAGTTTAAATCATATTATTGGATAACAAAAATATTTGTAAATAATTCACATATTTAAACACCTCACAGAATAGAAAAACATAGGAAAGAAGATGGTTCTTGGGAGAAAACCAGAAGGATACTGATTGTTTAAATCTTCAATAAGCTAACCACATTAATTCTTCAATACAGATGTCCCTTCTAGGTCAAGATCTATGAGTCAGAAGTAAAATTCATTGAGACAATTCCTGCTTAGAAGCCATGTTCTATGAGAACAGGGACTGTGCTTTGTTCCTGCTATATCCTCAGCATGTAGGACTCTAGCTGAGGTTCAACAATGAAGAGTTAAAAGCCCACTGGATAGACATGGTATCTGTCCTGCCGCAGCTTCTCTCTGCTTCTGCCTCTTAGGAATCTGACACCCATCCAGCTCTCCTAGAACCTATAGTTTGTCAGGGACTGGTCCCAGGTAAGTCACCAAATTGATCCATGCTCCCTTTCTCCATTTGCAAGAAGAGGAAGGGCTGGGTGAGACCAGTGGTTTTATCCAGAGGTGTCTCCCTCCACAGCACCTGGAAAGCTTGTTCATAAGACTCAGACCAGGCCCTACATGTGAGAATCTATTGCACTGAAGCAGGGTGATATTGATCTATAAGGCTCCACAGCCTCCAAAGCCAACGGAGAGGGAACCGTGGGGTGGCTTCCAGATAAACTAGTCCCTCCTTGCCAGAGGCTGCAGACCTAACTCAGAGCGTTTGGAAAGCACTGTCCAGGTGTCCTGCACTCATGAGAAGAGGCACTCTGGTTTGGCCCACGAGGAAAGTCATCGGCTGCAGGCTCTCTAGTGGACACATCCACAAGACAGACACCGTAGAGATGCTACAAATTAGAGTTTTTAGATCTCTGCAAGACTTAAAAAATTACAAGAAACAATAAAAATGAACTTGAGAGTTTTCCATAAATATAGAATTGCGTTGCAATGTCTCAGGCAAACCAGCTGTTTCATGAAAATAGTATTTCAGGAAGTACAAAAGAACACAGCTGAAAAGTTGTCATATGACTGAATTTAATAGTTTTTACAAATTCAAATGAAAATTGCTCCTCATCTGTTGGAATTTTACCACAGTCATGTTTCAGGAAATTAGAAGCCAACATTTTCATTTAATGCATTCAGGCAGAGCCCCATGTGGATAGAAGGGGAGCTAGATAAGGTCTGGGAAGTGGCTTCCAGACTCTCTGTAACCTCTCAGACTGCAGGCCAGCGCAGTCCCTGGTCCGTTGCAAGGAGACCAGCGAATCATCAGCTCTTCACCCATTCTCCTCTTTGCTTCCTGCTTATCTCTCTCCTGGCTTCCCAGTGGGGGCTCGGGAGTATAAGGGGATAGGATGCCCAACCCTACTCTGCAATTGTAAAGTTAGAAACAACTTCAGAGAGGATCTTGTGTGGTTTCTGGGTTGGAAAACTTGGGCTGGGCCCTACTCCTTGACTAACTGACCACATGATGAGGATTGAATCACTGTACTTCTCTGAGCCTCAGGTGATTCAACGGCAAAAATGGGAATAAAAAGATATACCTCACAAGACTATCGTGAGAACTGAATCAGATTAAACAAACTTTATGTGCAAAGCCCCGTGGAAATGAGAATTTTTGCTTGAAATCAGTAACCATTCCTTTAACCAGTGAGCTATGTGCCCTTTTTCCCTTCTAGGATGAGAGGATCCAATATGCCTGTGTAAGGGGAAGGACTTTTAAGAGCAGAAAGCCCCATATCAATGTAAAGAGGTGGAGGGCAAACGCATTGCTGTGGGACTTCTGCTTTCGGAGGAAGGAAGGATCCAAGGTGAAACTGTGCAGCCTTCAGTATCTAGGCCTGCCTGGAACAAGACCCTACTGTGGCACCAGCCCAAGCACCGTAGGTGACAAATGCTGGGAAAGAAGCCTGGTTTACTGCTTGAGTGCCCCTCAGACTGACACTTCTGGATTAGACCTCAGCTGCCGTGTCAGAACTGACTTCTATAAAGTTTTAATATGGTTAGTTTAGATATTCTCTAGAGGGACAACAGAGCTTGGAGCAGATGGACATTTTCTTCTGATTGAAACCCTTACAATTTTTTAGGATTACATCTTACTTGATTCATCTGTGTGAGAACATGTTGCTCATTCCACAGAGGGTTCTGAAAAGCAAGGAGGGTCTCAGCTCCTTGGGCAGCTGGCGAGCAGTAGATGCTGTCACTGAGAGAATAAGACAATCTGGGTCTGAGAGAGCAGGGCAAGGTGCTATGGACAATGAAACACCTTAGTACTATCAAGGGACACCTGGTGGGGATTCTGTGATTCTGGAGTTGAACTGACAATGTGGCCTCTGAGACCCTTACTCCACACAGAAGTGGCCACTCAAACTGTGCGTACTTCCTTCTGAGTCTTGAGTTCTGACTCTGAACTTGACTTCAAGTAGGGCAAGAGAACACAATGGGCCTTTTCACCTACCTTCCTGTAAGTACATGACTGCTTGGGAATAGTTCTGCAAGGCATGATGGGTCCTTCCAAGGCTACTATATGACACCGTCTTGGCCGCCAAGTCATTCATCTGTGCAGCAATGCTCAAGTGCTGTTCTTGATAGACCACAGCCCTCTCGAAGGTGCCCAGGGATTCATAAGTCAGGCCCAGGTTCCCATAGGCTCGGCCCTGGCATGTGGGGTTGTTGGTTTCCTCTGCTATCTGCAGATCAAGCTGGTGGTACTGCAGGGCTGTGTCATACTCCCCCATCTGCTGGTAAACGCCCCCCAGGCCACAGGCTGCGTCACTCTCCAGGGCTCGGTCTTTCATATCTCTAGCAATGTTCAGCTGGCGTTCAAGGCAGGAAATGGCTTGTTCGTAATTCCCTAATTGGCTGTGCAGACTTCCCAGTTCTCCATAGGCCTGGGCTTTATTGAAGGCCTCCCCGAGCTCATGGGCAACCACGAGCCTCTTTTCAAAGCATACGAGGGCTTGCTGCAAGCTCCCCATTGCCCTGTGGGGATGTAGACAGAAAAGCAATGACATTATTTCGTGCAGGTGCAGACATGCTAAAGCCCCTGAGAAAATGAAAAGCATTTGTCACTGTCACTTACTATAGAAGCTCTTAACTCCTCTTCTAGCTAAAATCTATCATATGCCCTTAGAGTGAGATGCAGAGGAATTTCATAATCTGGAAAGCAATTCAAAAGTCATCCCTTAGTGACCTTCCCAAGAGCTTGAGATTCAATGGGATATACACCCCAGAGGAAACATAAAATATATTAATAGGCACAATGATAGCAAGTGAACTGTTTGGTTCTTCAGGCCTCCCAATTTCCACTACTGCTTAGACTATGTTTTTGAAATCACTTTACAGTGGCTATAAATCTTTCACCCTGAGCTTCTCAGAGCACTCTGTGGGTGAAGATTTAGTTTGACCCTTGCCCTTCCTCCACTCCAGGAGCCCTAATCCCCTGCCTCTCTGGTGGGGCCATATATTCTGCAGACACAGGCACCTTCTTGGGTTCCCCACATTTAGGAGAAAGTATCACCTTGACCAACAGTGTGTCTTTTTGTGCTGTTAAGAGAAGACACGATAAGAGTGGAAAGAGCATGACCAAACCATTTGTGTGGGGCACGTGAATTAGTTCCCCTGAGCCTCCGATTCTGGTGATAATAAATCCCACATCCCACAGTAGATGATAATAGATGTAGAGTAATACAAAACTGCTATAACTATTAAGATATCTGTGCAAGGGACCTTGCACAGATGATGCATGCAACATAGTATATTTATGCATTCTCCTATTATCAGGTGGCTTTTCTGAGAAGCAACACAATGGGGTCTAAATAATTGTTAGATGCAGATGTTGTATTAATAAACACATTCATATAATGTGGGAGGTATTCAGAAAAGATCAGGGAAAGTGATTCGTTCACCTTCCCAATCCCTATTATCCTTCTCATTCTAATGTAGTCAAAAGGCACTGCATTTGGAGTCACAGAGCCCTGGGTTCAACTCTCAGCTGTCCCTTTTAAGCTGCAAATCTTAGGTATTAACTCAATTTCTCTGGGCTTTAGTTTCTTCATCCATAGCATAAGGGTAACAATATCAACTACTTAATTCAAATAGTTATTGGAGGAATCAGATGAGATATGTAAGAAAATGTTTGTAGTTAACAAACTGCCATGCAGACATGAAGTTGCCATTACTGTCACAAATGCTCTTTTTTGCAGAACTATAAACCACAATTGTCCTTGGTCATTTTTACCTGTGTCCATTTCCCAGGCCCCGGTAAGCCTTGGCTTGGTCTTGCATGCGATTCAGACTCTGCGCCACAGATAAATATTGTTCATAGTATTTGATAGCTTCCTCATAGTCACCCAGGGCTTCGTAGCAATCTCCCAGGTTGCCATAGGCCCGGCCCCTGTCAAGCACAGACTCATTTCCACTTAGCTGCTGCAGCATGGCCAATTGCTGCTCAAAGTAACCAATGGCTTCTTCCATCACATTCATGTTCATCTTTGTGATGCCCATGTTGCCATAGACCTGGGCTTCCAGACTTGGATCCTTCAGCTTTTGCCCTAGATCCAGTTGCTCTTCATAACACTTGAATGCCATTGTGTATTTCCCAAGGGCCATGTAGACAGCAGCCAGGTGCCCATGAGCTCTGCACTCCCCTGGCAAGTCGCTCAGCTCCTGATATACCTCCAGTTCCTGTGTGTGATAACCCAGGGCCTTGTCATACTTCTGGATCATTCGGTATGCAGTGCCAAGGGCTGCATATGCACTGGCTTCTAATCTTCTGTCCTTTACCTGGTGAGCTAAGCCCAGCTGTTGCTCGTAGAATTTTATTGCACCATTTATATCTTTTTTACAGATGAATATATCGCCCAGGTTCCCTAGGGCTCGAAATTTAGCCTGGGAATTATTCAGAGACTGGGCTAGGGACAGTAGGTACTTCTGACACTCTTCAGCTTTACTGAAATTCAGCAGAGCCTTGAACGCTAGGCCCAAGTTGCAGTAGGCTTTTGCTTGGCTCAACTTGTCATGAAGGTCTTTGGCCAGTGCCAGATCCTGTTCGTAGTACTTCACTGCCTCCTGATAATTTCCAAGGCAGTAATGGGCATAGCCAAGATTGTGGCAGACCTTCCCTTCTCCTTCCATGTCTTGAAGGTCGGGAGCAAGCCGGAGGTACTGTTCATAATAGGGGGCAGCCTGGACATACTCTCCCCGAGAGCAGTGGAAATTGCCCAGGTTGCTGAGGGCCCGGGCCTCGCTCTGGATGTCTCGTAGCTCCCGGGCAATGTTCAAGTGGTTCTGATAGTGTTGCAGGGCCCGGTCATGGGCACCCAGGGCCTGGTAGGCCACGGCAAGGTTCCCATGTGTGGAAGCCTGTGAGGCGCGGTCATTCACTTCCATGGAGATCTGCAGCTCCTGCCGATGGTATTTGACCGCCTGGTCGTACATGCCCAGGGCATTGTAGGCATTGCCCATATTCCCATAGGCACGGCCCTGGGCAGCATAATCACTCAGCTCCTGGGCGATGCACAGGTGGGTCTTGTGGAGTTTCAGTGCAGTGTCATAATCACCTTTCATCTGGTGTATGATTCCTGAGAAAGAGAATAAAAGAACAGACTAAGACTGAAATAACTGATTTGCAATGTAGAAAGAAATTTAATTTGCATCTCAATTTATAGTAAAACGCAATCCAGATGAATTAAAGAATTTAAAATAACAGAAGGTAAAATTAAATATTTATTAGCTCTCCAGAGGGAGGATAGCTTAAGTTTCAAAGCAACAGAAAAAAACATTTACAGATTTTATTACAAAAATAAGAATGTTTGTACTACAAATACATATCTAAAATGAAAAGGCAAAACAATATGGGAAAATATATTAAACATAAATGAAAAAGTTCAATAGCTACCGTGTGTGAAGAGTTTACTTGGTTTGATTTTTAAAAAATGAAGATCCCAATTTACTAAAATAGGCAAAGACCTGTAAATGTTAGCAGACAACTCACATCCAAAGAAATACAAAGAGTAACCACAGGGGAAAATGCTAATTTCCTTTAATAATCAATGAAATGCAAAAATAAAGCAACCCTGAAGTACCATTTTACTTCAGCTAAATGAGCAAACAAAAAAATTAACCACAATTCCCACACTGATGAGATTGTCCTAAAATTGGTAAACATACCAACTGCTGGGGACATAAACTGGAACAACCTTTTTGCACAAGCAGCCTGGCAAGAACCACAAATGCGCTCCTACTCTGACCCAGCAATCTTACTCAAGGGAAAGTATCCTAAGAAAATAATCTGACAAACACAAAAGATTGCATAACAATACACGTAACAACCTTCAGTGTGGCACTATAGACTACTGGAAAATCAGAAACATCTTAAATGTGAAACACTGGGGGATTGTATAAGTACATTTTGGTATATCAACTCAATAGAGAATTATGCAGTCGTTAAAAAGATAATTATGAAGTCTATACTGAAAAATAGGGAAACAATGTTCTTGTAATCATATTAAGTGGAAAAATCAGGAAAAAATGCTGCATGCTCCCATGATAATAACTAGGAAAATAAGTACGTCCATACGCATGGACAAACTCTTGACGGGGTTATACAAAAAGAAAAATAGTTGCCTTGTTAGGTAGTGGAATTTCAGTAATTTTTGTTCTAAAAGCTCTTATAATTCTGCTATCCTGCTTTTATAATAACAATAACAGTGCTCCAAACAAATCTCATGAACCATATTATAGCTGCTAAGCTAAGGTATTAACAAGCAGTTAAAAATGAGTTATATCATACATATCATAAATATAAAGTAGTTTCAAATGAGGGATAACATAATGGTAACTTGGGAGCTGGCTTTAAGGAGAGCTTGGTCCATTCCAGTTGGGGCTAGAGTAGGGCCACCACTAGAAAAGGTGGCAAGAAGCTAGTACGCAAACAGGTTTCTCCTTGCCTTTGGTTTTGAACATGCTTTTCCATGCATCAGTGTGTGAGCTTTCCAGTGGTGACTAAAACCTACAGAAGCCCCAAAAGTCAAAATGCAAAGATGTGTTCTGTTAAAACATCTGAACTAAAAACAGAGGCTTTAAGCAAGAAAGCTGTGAACACCTAGCCTCCAAAATTTGTGTATCTCTCTGACACTCTTTATTCATTCATTCACTTATCCAGCAGACATTAGCTGGGCATTTATTGTATCAGAATTTGTGGTGGGCAGCAGGGGTAGAGAGAAGAATGAAGACAGAAGTCTCTGCCCCCAGAGAGCACACTGGGTCAAAAGGCAGAAGTACGCATGATCAAGGCTGAAGTCAGGGCAGGGCAGGAGCTGGGGGTACAGTGCAGGGTGAGTCTGTGGGGGCTACTCTGCTGGTCCTGACTCCTCCCTTGCATGCTGTGGAGATCTGCCCTGCCACAAGAGTCACATCTAGTCCTAGGACCCAGCCATCTCTTTGACTTAACTGGACTTAGGGTAAATCATTTAGTCTTTTTGAGTTTTATGTAGTTCATCTATAAAATGAGAAAAATAATGAACATAACACCAACCTTAGGAGGTGATAGTGAGGATCAAATGAAATAATGTATGTGCAAGAGCACTGTAAAACTACAGAGTGAAACTGCAATATTAGGTATTGAAATTATTCCCTTCTAGGAAAGGAGATTCTTGAGGTGCTGGAAATTAAATAAGCCATGGTAATTCTTCTGTATATTTTTTATAAGTAAAATATTTCATAATTTAAAAATAACTAAACAAATCATGGTACATTTATACAATGGAATAAACATGGTGACATTAAAAATGGTGAGGGGCTGGGTGGGGTGGCTCACACCTATAACCCGGCACTTTGGAAGGCTGAGACAAGAGGATCGCTTGAGCTTAGGAGTTCAAGACAAGCTTGGGTAACATAGCAAGACCCTGTCTCTACCAAAAATTAAAAAATTAGCTGGGCATGGTGGTGTGAGCCTGTAGTCCCAGCTACTTTGGAGGCTGAGGTAGGAGGATCACTTGGGCTCAGAAGTTCAAGGCTGCAGTAGGCCATGATCGCACCACTGCTCTCCAGCCTTAGTGACAGAGTGAGACCTTGTCTTTAAAAAAAAAAAAAAAAAAAAAGTGAAGTTTATTGACATAGGAAGAAATTTACAATATATTAAGAGGATATATGATCACAAAACAGTACATTTTAATGCATGCTTTAGTAGCACTGTGTATAGACATACATGTTTACATTTAAACACATAGCATAAAATGTATTAAAGGTTAAGAGTAGTAATATTTGGGTGGTAGAATTGTAAGAGTTTTTTTTTTTTTTGCTTTTTACTTATATGTATTTTAATTTTTTTTTCTATGATGAACATATAACCCTTGGTTTAAAAACAGTATTTTTGGACTCCAATCCAATAAGAAAGTAATATTCCTGGGGACTGGGTCTGGTCACTTCCCTGGGTTAGAGATGTCACCAGGATCCTTGCTGGAAGGATCAGAGCTTTTCCGAATCTGTCTCAAGGTTAGAAAATCTAAGCTTCCTGAGAGGAAATAATACCTTAGCATCACCTAGAACCCTTTTAATGCTGAAAAATTATTAGTGACAGAAATATTTCAGTTCTAAAGACCTAATTTAACATGTAGTCCTAAACCACTTTTATCTAAAGAGAAAAATTTCACATTTCGAATTTCCAGGTATCCTCAGAAGAATTTTTTTTTTCACATTTCTCCCTACTCCTTATTTACTTCCTCTCTCCTCAGTTTCTGTATTTTTTTCAATTAGGGTCAAAATATCTGTCCAGCCATCAGTCAATAGTTACGAACAGAGCCAGAGTTAGGGAGGGCAGTAGGAGTGCCGGAATCTCCCTTGGAGCACTTTCTCCCACAATGATGCCTTTGCAGTGACATTTTTTTTTCCCTCACAGCTTTTGGATTTTATTGCAATGATTTTCTTAAGCCAATATTATCACTTGTTGTTTGCTAAGATGATAGTAAGAGGAAGCAAGTGGCGAGAGACCTAGCAGGCAATTGGAGGAAGCTTGGTTTTCATATATGGCCCATCACCACCAAAGACAGGTCTCCTTGGAAGCTCCCCACTCTCCTGCAGGGTGGGACTTACCTCATCCTACAGGAAACTGGCTAAACATCAGAAAGGCACAATATAATAGAAAAGGCACAGGACTCTATGCCAGAAGTCCTGTTTACAAGCCTGGCTCCCACCTCATTCAGCTGAGTGTCTTTGTGACACTCAATACCTCTGAGCCTTTGTTATTTTCTTAAATTGAAAATATTTTGGCAATTTTTGTTTTCTCACTAATAAGGTCAGATTATAATCATTTCAAAGACAATGGCAAGAGAAACATAATAGTATGTATCAATATACTTTGTAAACTAAAACATGGTATCTAAACATAGTATGACCAGTATTTAGAGAGTGAGAAAAAGGAAAGGAATTCTATTTCTCTGACTCTCATGACCTTAAGAGTCTAGGCTAGTTAATAGTGAGCAGTTGGGATGATAATGGCTACCCAGGGTTCAATGATTTGTGAAAGAAATTGCCTGCTGGTTATGGCAAAATGATCTGATCTCCAGCCAGCTTCCCTCTGCATTCTCCTGTTCTCCTCCTGTCCTCCTTATCTTACTTTTCCAAGGGCCTATAAAGAATCATAAGAAGACTCTCAAAGGCTTCCTCACACAGACAAGAGTAAGAAGAGATGGATGGGGCTGAGCTGGGAATTGTTCATTCTCCCTGTGTCTCTACTGTCCCAGCCACTGCCAGCGTGGGGAATTCTGAATGGAACATGACACACTCTTGGCAGCCTTTCTCTTTGTTGAGGCAATATAAAAGCGGCCCAAGAGCTGCCAGCAGAGTGACTGCACATGCTGAGGAGATAATCTGCAGATCCTCCTTCCCTTTCGAGACCACAGCTTGATTTTCCAGGGCCGTCATTCAGATGAAGACTTACAGAGGGCCTGTCAGCAGGGGCGTGCTAGGTGACAACATGCTGCAGGGAGGGGAATTAAATGAAGATTAGTGGGGCAGAAGATCCTCACAAAGCCGAGTTCTCACGAGGGTGTGTGGAGGAAGGACACATCGTTATGAATTTATACATCGTCACAGCAGGTCCCCACCTATGGGTCGAGAATGGTCACTGCCATGGGAATAATAATACTTACTTCAAAGGGCTGTTGTGAGGGCCAATGCGATCATGCTCAGCAGAGGCTGGCCTAAGTGCCTCAGACATAGTAAGTGCTCAATACATTTTGCTTTTATTAGCCATTACCAGCAAAGATTAAGGGAGGTGTGAACTGCACAAGCCAAGCAGAAAAACTACTAAACATAGAATGCAGTTCCGGCTGTCTTTTCTCTTAATAATTTTGTGGAGGTAGGGGCCTCAGTGTACTGCCACAAACAATGGAAGTGGTCTTCTCATGTACTGAAAGCATTACAGTCATGATTATTAATAGTGCACAACCCAAATGGGGTTTTAAGAGTTATCTATTGTTTTCCTCTACTTTCAAACAAATTGTTTTCTGCTCCATCCTACTTAAATCACCATCTATTTCCAGAGGCAACATAAAATTTGGGAACTGGAAAAGGCCCTCCCACGGGTTCACTTTCTGAAAGATATGACCAGGGCCTAGTGAGAGGAAGTGAGTTAGTGGCAGAACTGAGGCAAGGACTCTCAGACCCACTGCCCTCAGCAGGACCAGCCCATCTGCTTTCAGGACAAGCTGGAGACATGAAGTAACTCCTATTAGTCTTGCTAGGTATGACATAGGACAGTGGCTATGCTTTATAAAGTTCTCTTCTGTTAGAAATATTTATAGAAGCATTTACACATGAAACGACATGGTGTCTATGATTTGCTTTAAAAACTGTGTGTGTGGGCCGGGCACAGTGGCTCACGCCTGTAATCCCAGCACTTTGGGAGGCCAAGGCAGGCGGATCACAAGGTCAGGAGATCGAGACCATCCTGGCGAACATGGTGAAACCCTGTCTCTACTAAAAATACAAAAAAATTAGCCGGGCGTGGTGGCGGGCACCTGTAGTCCCAGCTACTCGGGAGGCGTGGGAGGCAGGAGAATGGCATGAACCCGGGGGGCAGAGCTTGCAGTGAGTGGAGATCGTGCCACTGCACTCCAGCCTGGGCAACAGAGTGAGACCACCTCAAAAAAAAAAAAATTGTGTGTTTACGAAAACAGATGAAACAAGATTAGCAAAATGTTGATAACTGGGTTATGAGTATGTGGGAGTTCATTATACCATTTTCTCTACCTGTGTGTTCATGAACATTTCAATAATGGAAAATTAAATAATAAAGGTATACATAAAAGTTTGCACTGCATATATTCTTCTATAACCTTTTTTGATCAGGAAACTGTTCCTTGCAGTTAAGTCCTGACGTGGATGTTTAAGTCCACTTTTCTGTCTCTGGGACCACAATAGAAAGAAATTGGGTTGGTCACCAGCCTCTGTAGCTGTACCAGCCTCCACATCCTTTTCCAGGCTGGGAGAAGAACATGTAGAGACTGAAAACTACATAGCACTTTGTCCTATTGCCTTGATTTCATTTCAAATGATCTTAAAGGATAGGTTGATATTTTGTCTATCAAAGAGCCAAATGGCTGATAAATGGCTAAAATGGCTGAGAAAACCTGCTTCACAGAAAAAGTGCTGTGTACTCCCAACTGTTCCTCCTGATCCTCCTCCTCATTGGTAGAAGTGGTCCCAGGTTTTCCACAGGACCCATAATTCCAACCGTAGATATCTTTAGGTTCCCTGAACCATCTCCTTCTCAAGTTTTCACATGTAAGTTCTTCTACATGGTACTTAAAATACTGCAAAGCTGAGAGTAAGGAGGAGGTGACAGACCTGGTTAGCAAACAGATGGCTAGAATCAAAGGCATGAGAGCAAAGTGCTCTGTGTTAGAAGTGCAACCAATTGGATGTCTTATCTAACACACTTGCAGATGACTATTTATTAATATGCACCTGGAGACAAATCTCCATTACTTTTGCCAGTGATGGACAACAAACGTGTAGATTTTTTTTTTTTTTTTTTTTGAGACAGGGTCTCGTTCTGTCACCTAGGCTGAAGTACAGTGGCATGATCATGGCTCACTGCAGCCTCAATCGCCCAGGCTTAAGAGATCCTCCTGCCTCAGCATCCCATGTAGCTGGGACTACAGCTGTGCACCACTGTGTCTGGCTAATTTTTAATTAATTAATTTTTGTAGACGTGGGAGCTCACTATGTTGCCCAGGCTAGTCTCAAACTCTTGGGCTCAAGTTATCTTCCTGCCTTGGCCTCCTAAAGCCCTGGAATTGCAGGGGTAAGCCAACATGCCAGGTCAATACAGATATTTTTAAATGCAGGTAATTCCAAAAATATGTATCATTTGACTTCAGCTACAAGCAACTTCCTGATAGGTAAGCTTTTCTTGAGAACCTCTCTGTGCCTGGCTCTCTACTCCATGATCTCATTCATGCCCCAAAACAAGGTTGATACTGTGGTCTCAGAGCCCCAAAAGGTTCAAGAGCTTACTCAGGCCCACACGGCTCTAAGTGGCAGGATTGGTACTAACACTCAGGTTTTTCTGACTCAGAAGTCCATGCTCCATGCTTTTTTTTTTTTAAAGAGACAGAGTCTTGTACTCCAGTCTGTGACCCGGGCTGAAGTCCAGTGGCACAATCACAGCTCATTACAGCCTTGACCTCCTGGGCTCAAGCGATCCTCCCACCTCAGTCTCCCAAGTAGCTGGGACTATAGGCACACACCACCATACCCAGCTTAGTCCACACTCTTTTACCTTCTCCCCTCATCTGGAAATGTCTTCCAGTGAAAGACAGACATGATTCTGTGCCCATTTCTTTTCCCTCACCACACACACAAATATTTGCATCATGTGCCAATTTCTTCTTTATTAACACTAGTATACTGCTGTGGCAAACCAAGCTCTTAGCAGCTGCATATGAACAGATTGATGCCCTAGCTAAATGTGTATCTAGACAGCAGAGAAGTACACATTAGATACAAGAAAATCCTAAAAGATTAAGAAATGTAGTAGGAGGAAGCAGATGTAATCTGTGTGGGCGTCACCTCTGGAGAACTCTTGGGCCATCGCATGTCTATTCTGCCATCCTTTAACTTAATTACATCTGTCTCCTTTTTCTACTAAACCCACCAGGCTCTGCCTGTTCCTTGAAGGATAAGTGAAGTTACGAGCCTGTTATCTTCTTTTGCTTCAACAGCAGTTTAGGATGTCTTCAGTGACATTGAGAGTTCAGTGGCACTTCTGTCCCAGATCCCCATTGCCCTTTCCTTCTGTTTCAATTCTGAGGAGCCTGCTATAAGGCTGGGAAATCTCTGTACCACCTCTCCCTCCTATAAGCAAGCACACTCAATTGGAAGCTACCTACCTTTTTTTTTTTTTAATTATTATTATTATTATTTTTAAATTTATTTTAGCTACCTACCTTTTAAACCAACTTTGGAGGAAATAAAATGTAGTAG
Organism: Papio anubis; assembly: GCF_008728515.1. NCBI lineage: Eukaryota > Metazoa > Chordata > Mammalia > Primates > Cercopithecidae > Papio > Papio anubis. Next base: position 22,635,584 of record NC_044991.1, on the reverse strand, counting down.
TTTTGTAGAGACTATATTTTAGAGTCTAAATGTATTATTTATTTGCTATACATTTATTTCTCCAAATGCAGAGAAATAGATTCTATTGCTCACCCCCACCCCTCAAGACTCCCTTTGATGCTGACTGGGAGCAGAGTCAGTTCCTCTGCAGTCCCCTCCCACCTCCCCACCATCCCAAAGGCTTGGGCTGAATGAGCAGTGACAAGAAGCCAGCTGGAGCCCACTGGAACCCACAAATATTCACTGCCTTCATGCATAGCCCTCCTTCCCACTTCCCTTGGATAGTTAAAGACTTAGACTGCAGGTGAATAGCTCAGAAATTCCCTGGGCCTGTGCAGCTGTAAATCCTGAGGCAATGGGGAAGATTAATTGTGCCATGAAGTAAGGGAAGTAATAATTAAACCTATTAAAAAGGAGGTAGCTGGAGAGGGGTGCTGGTGATAGATGATGAGGTAGGAAGTGCTAGGCACAGTCATCTCTAATGGCTATGGCCGGGCCACTGGGAGAGACTTGGTGGGAAGCCCAGAGCATAGTGAAAAATATGCTGGGCCTGCCTGGCCAAGCTCCGCCATTAGTCACTGTTTGGAAAAGGCAGAGTGTGCCTGGTTTTCATTCTGGATCACAATAAGAGGTGGGAGGCAGCCTCATAAGTTAGCAATGCAGGGAATGTTACAAGGAGTTAGTTTCAGTATGAAAAAAACATTTGTTTAGAGGCATGGGGTAGAATCACTGAAATGCTGAGATAGCTGCTTCTGCTCCTCCCTTGAGCTAAGACCCTGAAAGCTGAACCAGTACCATCTCCTTGGAGCAGCTTCTGAGGGTCCCTCTAGCCTACAAAGTGTAGTCAAGTGGAACTTATGGGCTTTCCTGACTCAGCCCCAACTCAGCCTTCCTATGCCAGCCACAGAGCAGCCCCATACACCCTTCTGCTCAATCCCACCCTGCCTCTTCTGCCTATCCTATTCACTTGGCTTGGATTACCTTTCTTGCCCACCTGTGGTAGACTTTACCAATGCTCCCTGCTATCTGGTTCTCTTCCACATTCAGGTATGTATTTCCCTACTCATGAGAAGTTAGGCATGGCAAGTGACTTGCTTTAGTTAATGAAAAGTAAGAAGTGATGTGTTACTTCCAGACAGAAACGTTGAAGAGCTGAAGTGCAGTAGTCCATGCTCTCTCTTCCTCCATCTCATCAACTGCGGAAGGTACGTATTGTATTCCAGATGGTACAGCTATAGGAAGATGGAGCCATGGCAGGCCTAGATTAGTGTGCTGCCCCTAAGGGTTGCATGGACCTCTGGTAGGCTTTGTATGAATATAATACTTTGTTGTATTAAGCCACTAAGATTTATGGGCTGTTACTCTATTAGCACCTAGCACATCCTGATAGATGTGCCCTCCAATATAAACCCTCCCAGCCCTTGTCACAGCCTACAATTACAAACCATATTCTAACAAAGTCGTGTGAGACAGACGTCTATTAACAGAAGTTTCCCAAGGAACTTTTGAGCCATCCATGCCTCTTGATGCTCTAAATTCTAGCCCTGGATCTAGTGAGACCACAAAAACCTGTAAACTTGAACCAAATTGCCTTGGACCCACATAGAATTGTGGGTTATCATGGTGCCCTCAGGTTAGTTAATTTGCTTTTGATTAAAGATTGCTATTAGAAAAAGCACACTGAAGTCTATTACAATCTTTGCTATAAAATTTTATTGATACCATACATTTTGTCACCAGAATCCCCTATTTAAATTCCCTCTTGAGAAATTTCTTTTAGAATTCAGCTACCCTTTCCCTGAGGAATACTAGGCTCCATCTTTTGGATAATAACAATTATGAAAAAAATAGTTAGAAAGAATGAATAAAATCTAGTAGTTGATAGCACAACAGGGTGACTATAGCAAATAATAATTTAATCATACATTTAAAAATAACTAAAAGAGTATAATTGGATTATTTGTAACACAAAGGATAAATACTTGAGGGGACAAGCACCCCATTTACCCTGATAGTGATTGTTACGCATTATATGCTTGTATCAACATATCTCATGTAACCTATAATTACATACACCTCCTATGTACCCATAAAAATAAAAAATTAAATTAAAAAAAGAATGATAGGCTGAGAGTGGTGGCTCACACCTGTAATACCAGCACTTTGGGAGGCCAAGGCAGGCGGATCACCTGAGGTCAGGAGTTCGAGACCAACCTGGCCAACATGGTGAAACCCCATCTGTACTAAAAACACAAGAATCAGCTAGGCATGGTGGCATGCACCTGTAATCCTAGTTACTCAGGAGGCTGAGGTGGGAGAATCACTTGAACCCAGGAGGTAGAGGTTGCAGTGAGCCGAGATCACACCACTGCACTCCAGCCTGGGTGACAGAGCAAGACCACGTCTCAAAAGAAAAAATAAAAAAGAATTATGTATAGTCAATGACAGACACTCAGGCAATGACAGACTGTAGATACAACAGGGGTTCCATCAGATTATAATACCATAAAGCATACCTTCTCTATGTTTAGATACATAAATATTTATCATTATGTTAAACATTTCAGTACAGTACCCTCCTATACAAGTTTGTAGCCTAGGAGCAGTCAGCTATGTACCACATAGCCTAGGTGTGTAGTAGACTATCCCATCCAGGTTTATGTAAGTGCACTCTGATGTTCATGCAATGAAGAAATTTCCTAATGATGCATCTCAGAATGTATCCCTATTGTTAAATGACACATGACTATATTTCTTTCTTTGTTTCAGCCACCAAGAAGCTCTGACTTAAATATGAAACTCTACTATAACAACTATATTAGCCCTTATATGCTGCATGTTTGGGCTCTTTGATCTTGATTTTCTATTTTTATTATATCATCATTTGTTATTATAAGTTAAATAAATCCTTTTTGAATGAAACAAGTTATAAACAAGCAAGCAATAAAAAAATTTTATATCTGTTGCATGCTCAGTTGACTTTGCCTTGGTAATTGGTGTATCCCCTGAGCCTGCCATTTTTCAACGTTGCTGCCTAAGCTCTGCAATTTGTTTCATGGGTCTTATTCTACCAGATTTAATAATTCAGAATTGCCAGTTATGTGGGACAGTGCTTTATGGTGGAAAGGCACTGTGAGCAAAATCAGAAGATCTCTATTCCCGGCTCTATGACTTCATGTCATGTTCTCTTAAGAAAGTTACTATTAATACTTCTCCTGGCCTCAGGTTTTCATCTACCTCAGAAGGCTATTATGAAGATCAAATGAAACAGTTTCTAGGGCATTGGTATTATTCCAAACAGCTTCAATTACCATAGTCCTCAATATTACAATTAACAAAATCTGCCACTCCCTCTAGCATTATTTTGCTAGAGTACAACTCACTGTAAGTCTTAGATGCCATCATATTTCCTAAGTAAGTATCAAAGGGAACTTAACACCAGATCATCTCACCTAAGGACAGTGCAAAATTATGGGCTCTGAGAATATTAGAGCGAAGCTCTGCTTGTATGGGGATGGAACCCATTTCCTTAAGAGTACCAGAGTGTGTAGGTAGGGGAGGAAGTGCCCTGACATGGCCTTTGCAAATGTGGTGGGGGTATTTTGGTTGTCAAAATATCTGGGAGACCACACTGGCAAGTTGTGGGCGGGGCCAGGGATACTACACAACCTTCACCATGTGGGAAAGTCCTACACAATGAAAAGACATCACACCAAAACGACAATACCACCACATTGAGTGACACTGAATGCTTTGAGGTAATTTTATACTCTGGTACTACTAATTAATAATCTGAAGAAACAACTTCATTTTTATACTGTCACCCAGCTGAAGTTGTTAAAATAAATCATCAAAGCTAATTAATTGGGAAGTCTTTTGGCTGGTATCCAATAATTTAAGCAAAAGACTGAGAAACTGAAAACCTTACTTTAAAAATCTCGTTTACTGACTGATCCTCCTCACCAGTTTATCTGTGAAATGTAATGGATTAAGAAGACAGATTAAAAGACACCCATGTATGTGCTTCTTCCTAATTTCACAATGATTATTAATAAGGGAGAGGGGAAGCTTTCCTAATAAAAACCAGTAGTAGCAATAATAATAATAATGATAATGATAATAAACAAAATTCTCTTTTGGTGATCTCATAACATGGCACAAAGTACCAAGCATGTGACTCCTAAATAGGCAATTCTAGCTCTGAGTTCTCTCGTGAGCCGTAGTCTCATAAATCTAATGGCTTTCTGAATATGTCTACCTGGATATACCTCAGATACCCTAAAATTCAAAAATATTTGTTATATTGTTGAGCTTAATTAAATTTAACATTTTAGGGCTCTCGTCTGCTTTCAAAGCCCTTGGACCTTCATTATTTTATTTGAGTCTAGTACAAAGGCAGGGTGGCTGGGTCTGCTTTTGAAGACACTCACAGAGGCCATGTGGTCACTAAGATTCAGAGCTAGGACCTGAACTCACACCCACCACCTCTCAGCCCAGCACAATTTTTCCCTGGGTTACTTTGCCTCTCTGAGAGTCTGAGACAGTAACTGCTACAGAATTCAACTGTGCAACCCAGGGTGTAGACAAAGCCCATCCTCCAGAGCAGCATCGTGCCTTCAGCCCAGGGAGGATAACAGGACAGCATGGTCTGCCCAGACAAATAGAAATCCCTGAAAATGAACAGGAAAAGGGAGAAACAGCAGAAGAGCTGGTCAAAAGAACAGCCCTTTAAAATGATTTTACCTTGCAAATTCAATTGCAAAGACATATGGATGTTTTAGCAAGGCTGGAGAGCAAATTATGAAATCTGCGTTCCCAAGGCAATCGGGTCCGAAAAGTTTCCTTTTAAAAATTCACACTGGATTGAAAATTCAAACTCTATGATTGTGTGAAGTGTTCTAGCTAGATTAACATAATGCTATCAAAACAAGTGATTCACATATTCCGCTCATTTTTCTATTAGTATATGGGCTTTTGGTTAGGGCAATTTCAAAAACACTGAAAAGAGCAAAATGGGATTAAAATTGTGAATCAATTTACTGCTTTCAGTTTTTCTTCTGTTTCTGTTTAATTGAGAGGAACTTACATAGGAAATTGGAGGCTCCTGAGGCTGGCTCACTTATGCACATCACAGAGATGGTATTTAAACATGTTTTCCTAGAAAGCTCTCATAATCCACTTTAAATCTGAAACCCCATTTACCTCTTTATTTGAGCTGTAGACTCACAGGATTACAGAAACCTGTGAAAATCACTTGAACTTGGGCTTCCCAAGACATTTGTTGGTTCACAGTGAACCTCAACCCTGCTACATACATCAGGATGGGTAAGTTCCTTTGCCTGACTATTCTGCCAGACCTGCTTGTCTACACGCTTATTTCCAGCCAACCACTTCTTCCATGCATATATAAATGAAGAAACCACCCATTTTTTCTCCCTCTGATCACTTACAGCAACCACTGGGGACGCTAAGGCAGAATATCACTAGTCTCAAAACCTAGAGCAGACAACTATACTGCTTCTTTTAGTTTTTGTTGTTGTTGTTGTTGTGCATGTTTTTGCATTACTGAGATTGTATAGCAAATTCAAAATTGAATTAAAATTGAAATTTAAAAAATTTCTATTATGAAAATACTAAATTAAAAAACAATGCTTGTGGCAGACAGCGAAGACTGGTGCACCCAATATTCATTTTCAGTTTCCTCCTCCTCACCTGCCTGCCTCTGCCTATGGGGCTAGAAAGCCAAGTATTTACTTTCCTAGCCTTTCTTACAGCTAGGGTTAGTCAAGTGACACTACTGTGATCAATCAGACAAAAGCAGAACTTCTCTGGGATTTTAGAGTAAGCTTTTGTTTTTGTTTTGTTTTGTTTATTTTGTTTGAGACAGAGTCTTGCTCTGTTGCTCAGGCTGGAGTGCAGTGGCACGATCTTGGCTCACTGCAATCTCCGCCTCCCAGGTTCAAGCGATTCTCCTGCCTCAGCCTCCTGAGTAGCTGGGATTTCAGGAGTACACCACCATGCCCAGCTAATTTTTGTATTTTTAGTAGAGACTGGGTTTCACCCTGTTAGCCAGGCTGTTCTCGAACTCCTGACCTCAAGTGATCTGCTGTCCCTGGCCTCCCAAAGTGCTGGGATTGCAGGTGTGAACCACCGCGCCCAGCCTACTTTTTTGATAAAGGGATACAGAAGCAGCTCCCTTTTACTTATTTGAACGAGTCATGAGGTTTGGAGCTTCAGCAGCAATGTTGTGACCATGAGAGGCGAGACTATAAGAAAGGCCAAGAGGACTGCAGAGAAATTGGTCTTATTATTCTTAAACCTCTGAACCAATGTCAGGTGCCTCACAATTATTGTTTTGTGAGAAAAATAAGCCCTTATTTATTTAAACCATCATAAGTCAGATTTTCTGTTTCTTATAGTCAAAAGATTCAATGTAGAAAATATTTAAAAATACAGAAAAAAGCCCTATCTATATATCTTACCTAGTGACTGAAGATAATCATTGTTAACATTTTAGAGTAGTTCCTGACAATCTTTTTGGGTTTTGTTGGTGGTGGTGGTTTCATTTTGTTTTAGTATGGGTTGTTTTGTTTATATTATTGAAATCATATTATATGCACTGATTTCAAAACACAAATACAATAAGACCAGGTTCTTAAAGGCAGATAATAATAAAAAAGACTTTGATGACAACTATTTGCCATTAGGTCTTTGCTTAGATTTAGGTCGTTCGTTACAGATTTAAGGGATGTGTACAATCATTTTCTCAAAGTTTCTAGGTAATAAAAATGATCACTATATTGTTGTCTACAGCTCTGCTTTGTAGAATAAAAGTTGTTTTAGTTTATTAACTCTTCTAATAATATTCTCACCACGTAAAAATACCTAAGCCATTCTTAGGAAGTGCTGGGACAGAACCACACCAGTTATGGCTTTTGGTTGTATTACACTGGATAAGTGATTTTATTGAAATGGAGTATGAAGAATGTAGACAAAGAAACACATTTTCTGGTACTAACAAAGGAGCCAAAGAAGGGCGGCCAACGGGAAGAGTAGGTCCAAACTTCTCTTGGCAGCATCAGCCCACTGAAATATGGGAGCAAGATGAGAAACGGAAGACTTTCAAGCCCAGTATCAATGCTTCCCATCCTTTCCTTCTCTTTGTTCTTTTCTTCTGTATTCTACTGATTCAGTTTCCCACTGTATCAGTTTTTTTTTTTTTTTTTTTTTTTGAAGATGGAGTCTCACAAAAAACTGGTGCCCAGGCTGGAGTGTAATGGCATGATTGTGGCTCACTGCAACCTCTGCCTCCGGGGTTCAAGTGATTCTCCTGCCTCAGCCTCCCAAGTAGCTGGGACTACAAGCGCAAGCCACCACACCCAGCTAATTTTTTTTTTTTTTAGTAGAAATGGGGTTTCACCATGTTGGCCAGGCTGGTCTCAAACCCCTGACCTCAGGTGATCTGCCCGCTTCAGCCTCCCAACATGTTGGGATTATAGGCGTGAGCCACCACGCCCAGTCTCCCACTGTATCAGTTCTTCTCAATTCTACCTTTATTGTACATTTTACATTTTAGGTTCCTTACAATCTTCCTTCTATCATCCATCTTTTTTATTCAACCCCCTTTTCCCGTATCAACCTCCTTTCTCAAGATTTTTACTTCTGGCTGGGGGCAGTGGCTTATGCCTGTAATCCTAGTACTTTGGGAGGCCAAGGCAGGTGGATTGCTTGAGCTCAGGAGTTTGAGACCAGCCTGGGCAACATGGTGAAACCCCATCTCTACTAAAATACAATAAATTAGCCAGGCATGGTGGCATGTGCCTGTAGTCCCAGCTACTCGGGAGGTTGAGGCAGGAGAACTGCTTGAACCTGGGAGGCAGAGGTTTCAGTGAGCTGAGATCATGCCACTGCACTCCAGCCTGGGTGACAGAGTGAGACTCCATCTCCAAAAAAAGAAAAAAAAAATTTTTTTTTTATTTCTATTTCATATCTTTTTGTATCCTACTAAGGATGCCAAACTGTTTATACATTTTTCTCTTCATTCTTACAGTAAGGAATTCTTAAAGGTCTGCTTGTCTTCTGAGAATCACTGTTGCCTCTCCCTTATTCTGTAGCATTTTTCATTTATCTCTGTTTTTTATTGTTGTTGTTGTCGTCATTTGTTTTTCTTTTTTTTTCCTGTTTGACCTCAAAGAAAGCAAGCCGTATCTAGGCCCAATATTTACCCAAAACAAAGTATGTGGCTTGTGCTCCAATGGAGTTTGGCCCCCTTCTCCAAGTGGCTGGGTGCTAGCCAAATCCCTGTCTCAGATCTATAGCTAATGACAGAATGATAATATATATAGTGCTCAGCTCAATTCCCAGTATATAATAATATCTATTCTAATAGCTAAAATTATTGAAACCTATGTGCCAGGCACTATTTTAGGCATTTTACATTTGTTAATTTAATCTCACAAGTGGGTATGAGTTAAATGTTGTAATTATCCTATTATTCCAGATGAGTCGGAGATGCTACAGAACTTGCCCTAGGTCACACATCTAGAAAGGGCAAGCCCAGAAAGTCTGATTCTATAGTTTAGGCTCTTAACCAGTACACTCAAATAGCATTAAATGACATCTGGGCAATAAACCAAGGCTTCTGTGAGCAAGATACAGGTAGAGAAGGCAGGATTTAGGGAGACACTATCTACATCCAGTGACTTACAAATCATTTCTAGATAGCCCACCTGAGACCTAGTCATGGGTCTCCAGTTGTCTCAGGCTGTCACTTCACGCTCTTAGAACTTGGAGTGGAGGTAGAGGGTAGAGGTAATTTTTTAGGACAAAGTCCTATAGGTTCCCCGAATTGGAAAAGATGTATTCTAAACTGGGCTCACTCTGCCTAACCAGTCTCATTTTCCATGTCTCACCAGCATGAACTCTCTACTCCAGCTAGCTTTCTTCTGTGTTCTTCAAGGAATAAACTGAATAGATTACATGCCCTAGAAAAATAATAGTGAAGACAATGATGACTGAGTGTTACATATATCTTTCCTCCAAAGAGCTCACCATGCTCTCATGCCTCCCCTTTATCATTACAGTATTACTTGGAGGGGTGCAAAGTTACTAATCATTCATTTTCCAGATGGAGAAGTGAAGTACAAAGAAGGGTCACAACCTACCCAACATTAGACAGCTGGCTACTGTTGGTATGAACCTGTTTCTTAGCTTAGCTCCTTAGCATCAGGTTCTCTGAGACCTTCAGAGTGAAAAATACCTCAATTTATTAATCTCTGTTGGCTTGGACTTAATTTTCTAAAAATGCCTTTATCATTCTTTCAACAAACATTTACAGTAGTACCACAGGGGGCATCAGGGATAAAAGATGATGAACACAGCTTCCTGCTCACAACCTCAAGGCAGACCCAATCACAACTCAGGGTAGTAAATGTAGAAATGGAGGCCCAAACACAATATGCAACACCCCCAGCCATTAGCTCACTGTAATTACCACCAATGCTGCCAAAGGCAAAAGAACAAAGAATGCTTTTACACCTTTAACTTTGGAAATGCAAAACAGTACAGATCAACATTGTGTAGGCTAACAACAAAAGGATTCATATTTCCTTTATGATGTGCTTCTTATATGCAGTAGTTCATAAAGATCTGCTTGAAAAAAAAGAATTATCACCAATCATTAATAAGACAAGCCAACTGGCTGAACAGTGATTTTTTAAAATCATTAATAAAATTTATTCAGCATAGAAATATGTTCATAAGTAATTCAGTAATGCTTCATCTGTTAAATAAAAAAAATGTTGCATAGCTCATTATAAAAAACTGGATAAGAGACAAAAGAATGAGTTTTCTCTTATGAGGCATCTGCATAAAGTAGGTGAAAAAAATACTACACTAGGGGCTTAGAAACTGCACATACCCATCTACAATCCTTAGAGGATCTGGAAAAAATGGAAATTAGAAAGCAGCAAAGTCACTGTATTCTCTATTACTGAAAGACACTGTACCCCTGAGGGAAAAAAACAACATATGAAACAAGAGAGGATGTTTTGGTCCTAGAGAGGATTGGAGAGGAGGAAAGAGAGAGAATGAATTTGGGTCTGTGCTCCAAATAGATATGAAATAAGTTACTGCAGCATTGCATGGTTTCTCCATTGATGAGTCCCTCTCCTTAATATAATAAAATAATCGAACCAAAGAATTGTTTAATTACTGGGCTGGACCCTGGATATGTCACTCAGATTGATCAAACTCATCACAAATCTAACTATGGCTGGGCTTGGCCATGGAGAATTACAAGTTTCCAGTGTTTTATAATCCAGTGTTGGGTGGCAATTTCACCATCTCATGGTATTTTAAGTTAATCCACACTCTTCATTCTTCCAATCCTGCTCTCTACAATGGTTCACTTAAATACAGACTGACTCTAGTCTAAGTAGTTGTAAAGACTGTACTTCCACGGAAATGTCAATTCTCAAGGTCTGTTAGACTGAACAGCCACTCTCTAATCCCCACTATGTTGATTTAGATGGAAAAAGGAGTCCTGTGCCTTATTCTTCTAGTGGGAAAGGCAGTCATTATACAAACATAGGGTCAGCAAAGTAACTGAAGTGATCTTCTAGTTCTGTGTTTTCCAAACCTTTCTCCACAGAGCAGCTGTGTCTCATAAGATGTTAATGATGCAGATGTCTTGAGAAGTATGTGTCTTTCATGGTCAAGTGAGTATGAAAGACTGGATTAAACAAAGTTAATATAGGACTTCTCAGAGCCCTTCATATGCTAATATGCAGAATGAATTTCCTGGAGGGGAATCTAGCATTCCAAATCATTTGATTGCAGGGATATGAGAGCCTTATCCACATGTCCTGGAAGAAGAATTCTATGGAACACAATTTGTGATTTAGCTTGCTCATGCTGGCCTTGAACTCCTGGGGTCAAGAAATCCTCCTGCCTCAGCCTCCTGAGTAGCTGGGACTCCAGACCACTGTGCTAGGCTCTAATTTTTAAAACCATCTTAATAAATTAAGGCAAAACACTTATTGTTTAGATTGATTCTTAAAAAGTTTGATATAACTATAACCATTACAAAGTCAGTCCCTATTAAAAATATCCAGTACAGACAGGAACAATCAGGCCCTATTAAAAATATCTGGTACAGACAGGAAGAATCAGGCCCTATTAAAAATATCTGGTACAGACAAGACTGGGCCTTGGAGATACAAGTAGCTTTTCTGTACGCTAGGCTAGAAAAAGGCTGTCATGAACTGGAATCTTAGTCATTTCGCTAAAACTTTGATATATGAGAACATTTATAACTAAGGGTCTCTGAGAAGTGTAAGGCATGATTTCACTGGGTGCAGGGATAAAGCCCGGGGAACACAGCATTACACTTACTCCAATGTGATGGTAGCAACAACCAATCAACCTCCCCTAATCCTTGCTCCTCTCAACAATAAGGACGTTGTGCTTTTCTCAGTGCTTCTCTAGATAATACTGTCCAGTAAGGTAGCAGAGTACTTGAAATGTGGCTAGTCCAAACTGAGATGTGCAGAAATGTAAAACAGACATAGGATTTCCAATACTTAGTATGAGAAAAGGAATGTAAAATATCATTAATTTTCATATTGATTACATGGTGAAATAATACTTTTTATATACTGGGTTAATAAAATATATTATTAAAATTAATTTCACCCTTACTTAACTTTTAAAACGCAGCCACTAGAAAAATTTAAATTACACATGTGCCCCACATTTTCTTTCCATAGGCTGTCACTTAAGCTGGAGGGCAGTGGTGTGATTATGGCTCACTGCAGCCTCAATCTCCAAGACTCAAGTGATCCTTCTGCCTCAGCCCCTCTCCAAGTAGCTGGGACTACAGGTTCAAACCACCATGCCTGGCTAATTATTTTTTATTTTTATTTTTATTTTTTTTCAGGGATGGGGTTTCATTATATTGCCCAGGCTGGTCTCAAACTCGTGGGCTTAAGTGATCCTCCTGCCTCAGCCTTCCGAAGTGTTGGAATTACAGGCATGAGCCACTGCCCCTGGCCACCTTCTTCATTTCTAGATCCCTGGAACTTAGCTCAGAGCCTGGCTCACATCAGAGCCTCTGTAAGTCTGTGTTGAACTAATTTGATTTTCAAGGGTTGGCTGTTTAGGGCTAGACCCTCTTTCCTGTTAGAAAGTATAGTAAGCCAGGAGCAGTGGCTCACGCCTGTAATCCTAGCACTTTGGGAAGCCAACGTGAGCGTGGATCACCTGAGGTCAGGAGTTCAAGACTAGCCTGGTGAACATGGTGAAACCTCATCTCTACTAAAACTACAAAAACCTAGCCGGGTGTGGTGGTGGGCACCTGTAATCCCAGCTACTTGGGAGGCTGAGACAGGAGAATTGCTTGAACCCAGGAGGCGGAGGTTGCAGTGAGCCGAGATTGCACCATTACACTCCAGCTTGGACGACAGAGCAAGACTCTGTCTCAAAAAAAAAAACAAAAAACAAAAACAAACAAACAAAAAAAAACAGTAAAGAGAAAACAACACAGGTTGTTTTGAATTATTTTGAGTTGAATCACAGTTCTAGCAAACTGCTTAATTTCTGTAAACTTCAATTTGCCCACCTAAGAAACAGGGTAAGGTAAGCATTAAATGAATAAGTAAAGCACACAGCTGACTCCTGTCACCAAATTATGGAGCAGGATAGAACTTTGCTATCTTTTTCTTTTTTGAGACAGGGTCTCATTCTGTCACCCAGGCTGGAGTACAGTGGCTCAATCTCGGCTCAATGCAACCACCACCTCCCAAGCTCAAGTGATCCTCCTAACCTCAGCCTCCCCAGTAGCTGGGACCACAAGCACATACTACCATGCCTGATTAATTTTTGTACTTTTTGGTAAAGATGGGTTTCACCATGTTGCCCAGGCTGGTCTCAAACTACTGGGCTCAAGCAATCTGCCCACCTCAGCCTCCCAAAGTACTGAGATTACAGGTGTGAGGCACCACACCTGGCCTGGAATTTATTTTACAAGATTTATCTAACATTGAGACCCACTTACAGACCTAAACACAAGATTTTAAGTAAGTTGTGCCTGACAATGAGAGCCAGACTGTGTAAGAAGTAAGACAACTGAGGAAATCATCATGTTCAGAGAACTGTGCTCACAAAAACTGCAAAGATGCCTAACTGCCTTGGACATTTAGCCAGATCTGGACAGCCATATTCAATCTCTCTCTCTCTGAACACAATGTGATTGTTCCATGTAACAACGCACCAAATGCTTTACGTACTTATGCCACTACTCCCAGTGACATCAATCTCAAAGTTTATCCATACAATAAGTGAACTGAGGCAGATGAACTGTTCCCGATGGAAATCCCATTAACAGGGGCAAACTAAAGTTTAGCCAGTCCATAAACCAGAAGTTCTCAACCTTGGGGTAGACATTGCGATTGCTGAGAAAGATTTTTAAAATCCCAGTGTCAGATCTAGATCCCAGACCAATTAAATCAGAATCTCTGAGAGTGGGCATCAGTGTTTTGTAACGCCAAAATGCAGCCACAGCTGAAATCCACCTCTGTAAACCCTTTCTCATTCCAAGATGTTCTCAAACACTTGCAAAGAGCAGGAGCTTGGCGGTCAGGGATCTAACCTGGCTCTGGCATTTCCTGGCTGTGTGATCTTAAGCAAGTTACTTACCCTCTCAAACTTCATTCTCCTCAAATGTAAAGTAGAGCTACTATTACCTTCCTCAGGAGGTGTGGTAAGGATGAGGTGAATACTTACTTAGAGTGCCTGGCACACAGTGTGGACTTAAAGGGCAGTAGTTGCTACCATTATCATTATTCTCTTCACCTCAGGGGAAATGATTCCTGCATGTGGTAAGGTTGATGTCACTTTCTCCTATGTTCACACTACATTGGCAGGGGAGATGATGCATGTAAAAGTATTTTGTAGACAGAGGCTCCTCTGAACTTAATGTGAATAAGAATCACAGGGGACCTTGTTAACATACAGTGTGATTTCCTAGGTCTAAGGTGGGGCCAAGGGAGATTCTGAATTTCTAATAAACTCCCATGAGATGAGATGCTACTGATCCATGGGCCACACTTTGAGTACCAAGACTGTAGGTGGTAAAGCTCTTTACAGAAGTAAAGTACTACTAGTATTTCCTTAACATGCTTTTGGGGAATACCACCATATTACCTATTTTTTTTAATCTTCTGTTTATGAGACTTTATAGCAAGCTTAAAATCTACAAAAGAACTGTCTAAATCAGATATCCTATATGGAAAATTCAAAGTTTAAGCGGATTCCTTTTACATTATCGTCTTTCTTTCTTTCTTTCTTTTTTTTTTTTTTTTGCCATGAGTCAACATTTGACTCAATTTAATGAGCACATACCTAAATCACAAGAGTGTGGAAAACACACCTGTCTTCCCCCACTTCCCAAATTAAAGATATTTCTCCCTTTGCTCCCAAGGAAAAGCAGAAGATCATTACAGTCTCTTGGGAGCTTGGGGCTTCTTCCACCACTTTATAACAATAAACTGCCACTTTGATGCTTCAGAAACTTCCTAGTTTTATCTTTATAATGATGATGGTGTTTCTCAATGATGTCAATACTTTTGTTTTAGCATAATAATCCTGTGAGCACCCTATCAGAATGTTAGCAACATTTTGTTTTATACATATGTATCTAGCTTTACACATAAATATGTCTTTAAGAAATTGGGCATGAAACACTTATGGGTGAATGCAGATGCAGACAGAATGTAGATGCAGAAAGATAGCTGGCTATTTAAGGTTTTCTATGAAAGATAATTTTGAAAACCAGCCTTGAAAGTCTTTTGGAAAATCCGGATATTCCTTTTGCTACCTGAGTGGACTGGATCACCTCAATTGTTGATCACTTCTATAAGGTTCCTTTCAGTCCTATGGGTTCTGTTTTCTGGGTTTTTTGTTTGTTTTTGTTTTTTACTTTACTTTTTACTCTGGCGACAACTTTATCTGTCACCAGAGAAGAGCAGACAGGATAAAAATTAGTTTAGATACTTTTTTCCCAAACTACAATATATAATTCTAAAACATATATAGCTTCTGCCTGAGGAGCCAAAAGTCATTTCTGTCAATTACTCAGAATATGCTCAATTATCCCTTATATCAAGCCCTTTTGTCATGAGGTGATTCTGACTAACAATGGCAATAGCCAGGGTAGCCAGCAAATACTGGTGATGCCTACTATGGAAGTATGTATCTCAGTGCTAGGTGGTGGAGATGTTCAGGCAAGGACAGTGAATTTAGAAATCCAACAAGGTCTTTTTTATTTGAAAAATTTATCTATTAATTTAGTATTATGTTGAAAGGCTTGCTTCTGTTTCTAAATTAAAAACACATTTTTTTTCCTCTAGGGTACATGTTGTTGGCCGAAGATCAGTTACCTAATTAATTCTGTGAGATATAAAGATGCTGCTTGACTTGAGATGGGATGTCCTGATGAATCCATCATAAACTGAAAATATTTTAAATCAAAATGGTCATTTTGTAGACAATGATGGGCTATGAAAAACAAAATACAATATCCAAAAATCACTGGCAACACAGTTCTGTACGCTGTAGCACATCGGTTGTTTACCATCATGATCTCACAGATGACTGGGGGCTGTGGCTCACTGCTGCTGCCCAGCATCTCAAGAGCATATCACACCACTTATCACTAGCCTGGGGAAAAAAAAATCAAAATTTGAAGAATGGTTTCTACTGAATGTATCACTTTTGAACCACTGTAAAGTCGAAAAATCTAAGTCAAGTCATCCTAAGTCGGGGACTGTCCATATATGTACTTACTCTGTGACCCTGGGTATATTATTTACCCTGTCAAAGTATCAGTTTATTCATCTGTAAAATGGTGGTAATACCTATTAAAAAGGGTTGTTTTAAGGATTAAGTAATATCCAGATTCAGGGTTTAGCACAGCTCCTGGAATGGAATCAGGCTCAAGAAATGGCTAATGTTATAATTTTTCTTATTAATATATAGCCTGAATCTTCAATTGTTTTAATGATTATTTTCTTCTGCCCTTGAACTAATTCCTAAAACAGCACTGGAGAGGACACCATTCATTACTCAAAAGATTCAAAAAATTCAATTTCAGAAATTTAAGGCCATTATGCCAAGTAAGCCACAGGCAGACCATTAGTGTTGTGATACCTTGTTGAGCACAATTTCCAACAGTTATACTCTAAGAAAAAAGAAAAATGCTCAGCTATCTGCAATAAAAAGAGACACAAGGAAGGAATGAGAAGATATAAGACAATCAACTGCAAAAATTGAGATCTTGGAGTCCAATATGTGAATTGCTACAGATACATATCCTTGAAGGTATCCTGTTGGAGGCCCTCATGCATTATCAGATTTGTAGCTTCATAAAGTCACACATTTTAATAAGACAAATCTTTTGATATGGAATGACTGAAGAGAGAGACACATTTATTACCAGTCATCCAGCAGTCTCAATATACTTCAATTAGCACAATTCTCAGCCTGGTAACTTCAGCAGGACCCTGACTGTTATACAGCAATATACTAACAGCCAGGATAAATGTGTTCTCTTCTTGGCTCAGTCATAAATCTGTTGTGTGATCTCATGTTAGTCAAAAAGCCTCCCAAAACATTACTTTTTTCATCAGTAAAGTAAGAGTTAGACTGAATATTTTTCAAAAAAGCCTTTCCAGTTCCAACATTCCATGGTTCTAAGATTCTTTTAACTCTAGCTTATACTAATGTTCTGATTTTCTAACACGATTCTGAAAATATCGTACCCCCTAAGAGCTTTATTCAGATCATTGGTTAACTGTACTAAAGGGCAGAGGCTACCTCAAATCCTTCAGCAAATACAACTGTACCGTAACAAGTAGTGTTGTGAAACCACTTACACAGCAGGTGCTAAAATAACATTATTTCCTTCAATGTCATTTTGTTGATGAGAAAAAAATAATTGGTTGCTTCAAACATCGTTTCTCTAAAAGTCACAGTTTCCAAGAACCCTATAGACAATGTTAAATAAGGACTTACTATATATATGATAATATAAATATACGAGACATTTGTAATGGCTGGGCATGGTGGCTCACACCTGTAATCGCAACACTTTGGGAGGCCGAGGTGGGCAGATTACTTGAGGTCAGGAGTTTGAGACCAGCCTGGCCAACATGGTGAAACCCCATCTCTACAAAAAAATACCAAAATTAGCCAGGTGTGATGGTGCATGCCTGTAATCCCAGCTACTCAGGAGGCTGAGGCAGGAGAATCGCTTGAACCCAGAAGTTGGAGGCTGCAGTGAGGTGAGATCGTACCATTGCACTCCAGCCTGGGTGACAGAGTGAATGTGACTCCATCTCAAAAATAAATAAATTACATATATATATGAGAGACATTTGTAATGTCCTTCCCTGGTTTTGGTATCAGGGTACTATTTGCTTCATAGAATGACTTGGAAAGTATCCCCTCCTCTTCAATTTCCTAGAAGAGATTGCAGAACTGGTGTTAATTCCTCTTTAAATGTTTGATAGAATTCTCCAGTGAAACCATCTAGGCCTGAAGATTTTTTGGGGAGGATCTTAATTATCAATTCAATTTTCTTATTAATTATAGCATTATTCAAATCATTACTCTTAAAGGAATTGGTCTGTATTATTTCAGTTGTCAAATTTATGTCTGTAGCGTTGCTTACACAATTTCCTTATTTCCCTTTTAATATTTGCAGGCGCTACCATGATATTCTCTGTTTTTTCCCAATATTAGTAATTTGTGTTTTTTTTCTCTATTTTTCTATTGGTTTTGCCACAAGTCTCAATTTTATCAATCTTTTCAAAGAATCAGCTCTTAGTTTTTTATTGCTTTTCTCTATTTTTCTGTTTCTCTGTTGTTTTATTGTTTTCAGTTTCATTGATTTCTGCTCTTTTATTATGTGCTCTCTTCTGGTTGCTCCTTCTTTATTATTTTGCTCTTCTATTTCTAGTTTCTGCAGGTGGAAACTTAGATCGTTGGTTTGTGATTTTCCCTGTTTTCTAAAGAGCATTTAGTGCTAGAAAGTTGCCTTTCAGCACTGCTTTAGTTGAGTTCCACAAATTTTGATATGTTGTATATTTTTTCATTTCCCTTGAGACTTTCTCTGTGACTCAAGGATTATTTAAAAGCGTGTTGTTTAATTTTCAAGTGTTTGGAGATTTTCCAGACTTCTTTCTGTTAATTCATTTCTGGTTTGGTTGCATTACGGTCAGAGAACATCCTCATAATGATTTCAATTATTTTAAATTTGTTGAGGTTGTTTTATGGCCCAGAATACAGTCTATCTCAATAAATGTTCTGTGAGTGCTTGAAAAGAATGTGTATTCTGCTATTGTTGGGTGAACTGTTCAATAAATGTCAGTGAAATCCTTTTGTGTAGTTGAGAGCTTTTACATGTTAGTGATAGGAAAGTCTACTGTATTTACCCATATTTTTGCTCTTACCATGTTCTTCCTCCCTTTTTGATGCTCCAAAATTCCTTCTATCATTTCCTTTCTGTTAAGAGCATTTCTCTTAGCCATTGTTTTAGAGCAGGTCTGCTGGTGACAAATTATTTAATTTTCCGTTAACTCAGAATGTCTTGATTTCAATTTTTGCTGAATATTGAATTCTGGGTTGATACAGTTCTCTTCTTCTGGCACCCGAAAAACATTCTGCCACTTCTCCTGGCCTCTATGATTTCTGATAAGAATTGTTCTATCATTCTAACTGTTTTTCCTCTATGGGTTTGTCTCTGGTTATCTGCCATTACTTTTCTTAAGTTTGACTCCAATGTGTCTTAGTGTTGACTTCTTTGGGTTTATCCTATTGGAGTTCATACAACTTCATGAATCTATAGGTTTATGTTTTTGCCAATTGTGGAAAATTTTCAGCTACTATTTCTCTAAATAACTTCTTAGGCTCATCTCCTTTCTTCTCTTTCTGGGACTCAGATAACATAAACATAAACGTTGGATCGTTTATAGTTCCACATGTCCCTAAGGCTCTGTTCATTTTTTTTCAGTCTATTTCCTTTCTGTTGCTCAGATTGGGTAATTTCTATTGTTCTGTCTTCAAGTTCACTGATTCTTTCCTTTGACCTGTTTATTCTGCTACTGATACCATCTGTTAAGCTTTTTACTTCAGTTATTGTATTTTTTTTAGTTCTAAACTTTCCATCTGGTTCTTCTTTATATCTTTTACATCTTTGCTGGGACTATATTTCTGTGTGGAAGTTGTCCATTTTTTCCATTTGTTTCAAGCTTATTCAAAATTGCTCACTGACGCATTTTTACAATGTTTACTTTAAAATCTTTGTCAGATATTTTGAGCATCGGTATCATCTCAATGTCAGTATCCATTGGTTGCCTTTTCTCATTAAATCTAAGATCTTCCTGGTTCTTGGTATGATGAGTGATTTTCTATTGAAACCTAGGTATTTTTGACATTATGCTATAAGATTTTAGATCTTATTTGAATGTTGTGTTTTATCAGGTCTCCTCTGACACCACTCTGGTAAATGAAGTGAGGTAGGGGTGGGGGACTGCCATCTTGTTACTACCTTGGTGTGAAAGTCAGGTTCTCTACTTGGCCTCTGTTGAGGGAACTCAACACCAGCAAGCTCACCACTACGTCACTCTCTGGGTTCTCTTTTATGGGTTAAGAAAATGCTTATTTATATTATAATAGGATTCTTTACAAAATATGCACAATAACTTATTAAATCCATTAATGAATTAAATTTCAAAAATTTTACCCTCTAAATGACTAACACATAGCTTTTAATAGACAGAGTTGTTGAGGAGTAAAACCCCAGGGCTAGGAGGAGTTTTAGAAGGCAAGTAAAGGAGAAATCCCAGGAAGGCTGTGCGGCAGACAGGAGAGGGAGTTCAAATAAGTCAAGTAAAAGGGCAAGTCAACTGATTTGACATTTAGAAGATCAATGATGACTTTAGCAAAATAAATTTAGAAGAATAGTGGTAGGGGGAAAAGCCAGATTTCAGGCAGTTGAGAAGTAAATAAAAGTTGAGGAAGTAGAACTTTGTAAAAGAGTATCTAAGAGAAGTCAAGTTGGAAAGTGAAGGAGAGAAAATATAGGGAATTCATATCTGATATTTTCTCTTACCACTGTAATTGTTATTATATTAGTGTCATTTCAAAAGAAAGATCAATAAATCTTAGAAACAGGATACATGAAATTAATACAAAAAATCCAAAATTAATTACTCTTATATCTTCCTAAGACTGATTTGAATGTACATACTATAAAGCAGTGCTCCTCAAACCACATCGATAAAGGGTCAGTTCTGGGGTTTTTTGTTTTTCACAATCCATTGCAGAATAATACTATTGTAAAATACAGTAAAATATCATAGCAATGACCAGTTGCTGTAAAAGTTTCAAAATGCTGTCTATTTTTTGATAAAATATAATAAAATTTCAAAGCAATGATTAGTTGCTATTAAAGCTTCAAAATGTTTACCTTTTATTTTTTGGTATGATGTCTCCTTCTGTTGCCCAGGCTAAAGTTCAGTGGTGTGATCAATAGCTCACTCTAGCCTGGAACTCCCAGACTCAAGCAATCCTCCCACCTCAGCCTCTCAAGTAGCTGAAACTACAGGCATGTGCCACCACACTCAGCTAATTTTTAAAATTTTTCTGTAGAGGTGAGGTCTCATTATGTTGCGTAGGCTGGTCTCAAACTCCTGGCCTCAATCGATCCTCCTGCCTCAGCCTCCCAAAGTGCTGGGATTATAGCTGTGAGCCATAGCACCCAGCCCAAAATGCTTATTTTTGATTCTGCACTTATCTCCTCATGGACAGGTAATATGTAGTTCATGAATTGGCACTGGCCTACACTTGGAGCAGTCCTCTTCTCTAAAGCTGAACTCAGGTTGCTCAGATTCAAAACCAGATTCAAAACTCAGGTTGCTTAAATTCAAAACCTAACTTATCAAATGAACTCTAGATGTCCAGGGAAATGTCTAACATGAGAGCATTCCACTTCTGTGTCCCTGCCTGGATTAGTCAGGGAAGGAGAGGTTATGGTGTCACAAAGAATGCTCCAGTCTCGAAGGTTTACATGTTTAATTCTTGTTCACTTTGCATGCCCAAGGTGATTCAATACAAGGCTCTGTTCTGTATACCCATTACTTTAGTGGCCATGGCAGGTACACAGAGACTGAAGAACTGTACACACGCTTTCCATGGCCTCGCGTTTTATTGGCCAGAAGTAGTAATATGTCCTTGCCGAGGAAGCTGGAAAACTAGGGCATACTGCTTAAATCATAAGCAACACAGAGGATGGACTGCTGAGGTTCTACTGGAAAACAAGTATAAAACTACTTTTCTCCTCACCCCTCCAGGGCGCTGAATTAAGGAGCATGGAAAGATACAAGTGACTCTTACTTAACTAGTATTCTATTGGCTATTACTGGCCTTTAGCTTCAAACTGACTGGCCACTAGCATCCAAATGCCAGCTGCATTTGCTGGAGTCTTGTATAAGTCCTTTGGAGCCCCTACAGAAAGACCTACCCATGGCACAACTCCCTGATGTGAGAACTCTCAGATCCCACTTGCAGAGTTACATTCCACAGTCTCACGCTGCAGAGGCTTCCTCATCCTGAGGCAGCGCTCTTGAGAAGTGTCCTAGGGAGTTGTCTCAAGCTAACTTCTATACTGATTCACAGGAAATTCATGTATCCACCACTGGCCAAAGAGTGCCAGTTCTCTTTACTGACCCCTCTCTCTCTCTCTGCTTTTCCTCTCTCCCTTCTCAGAAGGGTACAGGCAGCAGATCAGCAAGTTAACTACATAATCACATCTCTCTGTAGAATGTGACTACCATTCCTGCAAGAATCTTAAACACTATGAGTAGTTCTCTTAGAGGACCCTCTTGGTTTGGAGGGAGAATATCCCATTCTGTTCTCCACAGGAGCTTGAGCGTCCTTACAACATGGTGGATGAATTCTGCCTGCATGAATGAATAATCCATGAGGAAGAGTGCCAAGCAGAAGCTGTGTCCTTGTTATGACCTTGCCTCAGAAGTCATATGGTATCACTTCTGCCGCCTTCTACTGGTTAGAAGATAGTCACTACGGGCCAGGCACGGTGGCTCACACCTGTAATCCCAGGACTTTGGGAGGCCGAGGTGGGCAGATCACCTGAGCTCAGGAGTTCGAGACTAGCCTAGCCAAAATGGGGAAATCCTGTCTCTACTAAAAATACAAAAATTAGCCGGGTGTGGTGGTGGGCACCTGTAATCCCAGCTACTCAGGAGGCTGAGGCAGGGGAAGCACTTGAGCCCGGGAGGCAGAGGTTGCAGTGAGCCGAGATCACACCATTGCACTCCAGCCTGGGTGACAAAAGAGAAACTCCATTAAAAAAAAAAAAAGAATATAGCCACTATGTCTGGCCCACATTCAAGGAAAAGAGGAATTAGGCTCTACTTTTTGAAGGGAGAAGTGTCAAGGAATTTGTGGACATATTTTAAAACCATCATGCTCCTTAAACACTTTGTAACAAGTTTAATTCATTCTGTGGAATGAACTACAGTATCAATCAGCCAGAATCTGAAGCAAACAAATGTCTGACACAGAAATCACTATAATTTTGAGATACTGTCGAAAGCTGTTAGAACTCTTTGTTTTTATGAATGCTTAATAAGGGGTAAAAGGATGCACTGCTAGACTATTGGGAAATGAGACCCAAAAATTTTCAAATGCTCCAATAAATTTCTTTCTGTCACATATTTTAAAAAACACTGAGCAAATGTTTACAAGTATTTGCACAAGGGAAGCTTTAATGACTAATAAAATAAGAGTTAAAAGTGTAATATTCCATATCTTTTCTTCTACCCAGTATCACCATCAAGATGCCTATTCTGGCAGAAGCCCGTTCCTCCATCTGCGTAGATGATCAGAACAGAAAACAATCCAGGAATATGTTGCTGTTCAGAATTGTAAGTATACTGATTTGGTCAATACAGCCCTGGCTTTAATAGTTTGGAAAAATCCTGAGGCTTATCAAGGCCAAACAACTTGTCCATAGAAAACCCCACAGGCAGTACATTAGAGACCCTGTGCCCCTCCGGCTCCACAGCCAGAGTCCTTTATCACTAGGCGTCGTTTCCTCTCCAAAACACCAAACATTAACTCAATGTGTAGGAAAGATCTGAGGTAGCTTCTATTCCATTAAAAGGAAATCAATATTGTTGAACTGAACTCAGATACGAACAAAGAATAGAGGATAGCTCAAGTGAATAGAGAATAACAATGACCACTAGTTCTCAAAATACAGGTACTTAAAAAGACAAATACAAGCATGAATCACGAGGCTCCAAATTTTCCTGTGTGTTAACTATTAGGATTGTATCTTCATTTCTGAGGTGGGGGGATTTTTATCCTGATTTTGGGGGTTGGGGGGAGATGGGGCGGAGTTGAAGCGATTGAAGGAGATGGAGTATAAACATGTTACCAAAACAAACACATTTAATGATGCCTTCTGTAGATCATACATTGTGCTTGAGGACACAACCCACAGTCTCGAAAGGCCTAGTACCAGGCCTTTAGAAGAAATTCACAGCCTAGATGTGAGGAGAGGCATGTAGGGAAATAAGAACAATGCATTATAATACAGGAAACAACAGAAAACAAAACACAGTTTATAAGAAAGTAGCAACTGCTTCCAGGACCCGGTGAGCTCCATTTCTGTGGTACATTCATGAATTAAGATGACACTGGTAAGCAGGATAAACACACAGTAACAAGGATAGGATGGCCTTAATCACTGTTCTTATTATTATGATTAAGGGCATTTTAATCAGGACTGCTTTTAGGAACCATGAGCGCTAGGATGAGTATTTAAAAAATATCAAACTGTCAAAATTTAAGGGGCTTTCCATTGCAGTAGGGAAAATAAGGAGAGTAAACCTGATACCAGGAAGGAAAATACTGCAAGGAAGGAAACACTTTTGCCCCAGCATTAGAAACATCAGGCTTCTACAGTACTTGGTCACAAACCAGCTGTGATTTAAATCCCTTAGCTTCTCTGAGCTGAAGTTCCATTTTTTTTCTAAACATTAAGGGGACTGGATTATACAATCCCCACAGTCCCTCTCTAGCTCCAAAATTTATAATCCTAATGATGTTCCAAGGAAAAGCTCTTTCCCCTCTGAAGTGCCATCTCTCTCTGCACAGCTCCCTTTGGCTTCAGGGCCTGAGTCAAATCTCCTCTCTATAGGCTGAATTCATACACATGACTGCGTTCACAACACCAACTACAGTCCCCCACATAATTTCTGTAGAAAGATCTGTCACATGTCAGCAGCTCCCATGATAAGGAGGGTTGTCTTTCCCAGCAAGGTGGCCAAGGTAAAACACTTGCTTATGGGCTCAGGTCTGGGTGTAGTCCTGGCTGCCTGGGTGATCTTGGATATGTAACTTCCTCAACCATAAGGTTGAGAGGGTCTGCTCTGACTCTCTGCAGGGTTGTTATGAGGACAAACTGAAGTGATTCATAAAGCACTGTACAAATTCAGAGTATCACAGTGATGACTGAACACACTGGATTCAGGAAATCCTTCAGCTGGAAGTCTTGCTAGGACAGAGGTACGTGCTGTATTCCTCCCTGAGAGGAAACCTGATGTAAAACAGACTCAGCTTAAAGGCTGATGTGCCTCTGAATCTCCCCTTAGAGCAGCTAACGGCTCTAGAACTAATAAGGTCCCAGTGGAGTTTTTCTTTAAAGAAGCTTTTAATGTTACCAGGAACTGACAGTAACGCTGTCCACATCAATCCCACTCAGACCCCAGCCTCTGGAACACATGACCTTAGAAACTCTGACTGCAGAACTTTTCTGTCACTTTCCACTTAGGTCAACATTCTTGCCACCCACTGTCCCATGTCAAGTTCTAAGAAGTTAAGATCTGTACCTGTTAAAATTCACTTCTAGACTTCCAAAAAAGACTTTCATGGAACTGTAGGCATTTCACACAGTTAAGCTATCCATGGACCTGGACTTCCCAGAAATGGCCAACTTCATGTAATCTTCTTATCCATAAAGGCAAAGATTAATTAAATGTGTAACTAAATATAATTAATTTTTAGAACTCTCTTACATATTTATTTAAATAAACCCATAAATCAGAAATGAGGGTTTTTTTTTTCCCCTCAGTCTGATCTTCTTGAGACTTGATTTTTTTACTTGGAAAATAGTTACTGTAAATATTATAAACTCTGGTTAACCAGCATGCTCAGAGAATATAAAGTTTTAGTAACCTTTTAAATGCAAAAGAAGAGGAGGAGGAGGACAAGGAGGAAAAGAAAGAGGCGGCGGAAGAGTGATAACAATAAATATCAAATATATAAATGCAAGCAGGTTTTATTAATTGTACTTTTAACAGATGATGAAACACATTCAGAGAGACCCAACAGCAAGTAAATTACAATGCCAGAATCAGAACCCAAATTTGGCTCACTCTGAAGTGCTCAGTCTCTGCTTCATTCAGGTCTCTGCTCAAACACTACTTCCTTACACAGGCCTTCCTTGACCACACAACTGAAAATGTCCCAGCTGTCAGCCTGGCTCCCTCCTTACCTGCCATCAACTTGCTGCCCTTTTCAGTCCCCTTACCTGCCGTTAGTTTCCTTCATAGTACTTAGCTGTACGTTTGTTTAAAAACATGTCTCCTGTTTGACAGAATGCAAGTTAAGCAGGGATTTTAAATTATTCACTGCTTTATCTCTAATGCCTAGAACAGCGTCTGAGACATAATTGGTACTAAATGAACAAATGAATAAAAGACCTTAAAATGCATGCATTTTTCATTATGTCTCACTGAAAGGGAATAGTAAGAAAGCAGATATATATCTACACTGCATTATGTCATAATTCTTTCATGATCTGGGTGGTATGATTATAGAGTAAAGGTTCAAATTGATTGTGGAGATCACTCAATAATATTTTTACTAAGGGAAAAGGGTAGCTGTCTCCTAGAAACTGAAGGAAACCTTTACAACTGTAGCAGTGTGCTCTTTTTCACACTAACAATCTCTCCTTCCTATCAACTCTGATATAAAAATACACGGGACTCTTTTCATGACAAGTCCAAGAATTTGGTTAGATTATTTTTGCCATATAAAGGACAATTTAATACCAAAACAAACCTCCCAAATGAACAGTTAATTCCACAACCACGAAACCTCTTCTGACTCACCAAGAAAAGCGACATCAACACAGAGGCAAGGGATTCATTTATTACACCAAAAGAGTCTGTTCAGTACTTCTTAAGTAACTATAATTTTTGGTCATTTAAATAATTTTGCATTTAATGTAGGCTCTACTTCCAGATTTTTCTGAAATTGATGGAAGACATACTAATAAAAATGCATTTCAAGAAAAAGGAATTAAACAGATTATGAACATCTCATTTCATCTGGGTTTATGTGAGACCTAACATTCATTATTCTTACCAGACATTCTCCCTGGGTAGGTAAAACTTTTTTAAAAAGTTATGCCTCCAAAGTACATCTTGAAGGCAGACATCTGCTTTATTCAGGCAAAGTAAGTACCCAATAAGTGTTGGCTCACCAGATCATGTCTATCTTTCACATAGCAAATATTCCGAGTTCTAAGTCACAAATCTAATACTCAACAATTCCGCCTAGAATAGAGGAGTAACCATGTCTATGAGAGAGGGAAGGGTTGGGAAGAGATCTGTTCTTTTTCCTGATATCCATGAGCAGAATACTGTTGCACAGATCTATTTTGTGTTTTTATAATTACGCAAATTCTCTTCTTTTGTCAGAATTCATTCTCGGGAACAGCTTGAGCAATATAGCAATCGTGCTCCGAAATGACTTGTAAACCACAAACACAAATATTTAGGCCAAGAATGTGGAATCCATTGCTGTCACATTCCATTATTTCTGGTGGAGCAATTCACTAACATTTTGGAATCTAGATCATAAATTATGCAGAGCCTCAGCAAAAGAGCTGAGGACACAAACTGCTGTAATAAAACTCCTGTTACTGGAGCCATAAAAACAGAACAAAGGAAAGGCAAAGAAGAAAAATCATGGTTGGACTTCTCTGACATGCCTTGTCCACCATTGTTAATGGTTTCAAAAAATGATAATGTAACATTTGGAAAACCATCAGGCAAGCCAAAAATGATACAATAGGCATACTGTCATTCATAAACATCACCACCACCATGAGAGTCCCCAGAATAAAATTAGCTTTTTGAAGAATGCCTGAATGTTGACATAAATTAAAGTGCCTAAATGTACATACAACCAAGCCATCTGTACATTTTTCATGACTCTCAAGGGGTGTGAAATGTCCTTCAACAACAGCACTTGGATAGTGGTCACATTTTCTGTTGGGACGTATCATAAATGTCAGAGGGAGAAAGAGATCTGTGTCACATGTGAACTGAAGCAAGTCACTTTCCCTCTCTGTGGAAACTGATTTAATGGCAGAGCTGGGACTAAAACCCACATCTCTTGACTCCCAAGATAAAAATGACTTTTATTTTGCAGTATGATGCCTCCAGCATGGTAGGGGCTCAAAAATTACTTTGTGAATGGAAGAATGGCAGAATAAATTGATAGGTGAGTAAATGAATAAATGGACAAATGAATAAAGAAGTAACAGAACCATTCCCTGTGGTTTGATGCTCATAGTCAGAAAAGGTCAAAAAGGGACATATCATTGAAATACTTAGAAATAAAACAGAGAACTGAAAAGCCAGATGGTCCATGCTTAGCAACCATTCCAAAAAGCCATTGCTAACTCCAAGAACTCTTTCTTTTCAATTATAACATTGTGTTGGAGAGCACTGGTATATCTATCTCAAGAGAAATAATGAATGTGAGAACAAAAATGGGTGAACATGTTTCTTAAATAAGACTGCTATAATTTGACACCCATTTAGTATGACTCCCTTTTTCAAGATTTACTGTAAATGAGGGAGAATAGAGAAGGTGAGGGAGGGGCCAAGGACAAAGATGGACTAAAAGTCAGGCATTCACTTTATGAGCACAGCACTGCTTGTGCAATTTTTACAAACATATTTAGAAGAAAACAAAATGCTTTTCGAGATCACACAGAAGGTCTAAAATGTTAAAACAGGGAAAAAGGGCTCAGCAAAAGTTAAAACCATATAAGGGAAGAAAGTTATTTTTTCACCAGCAAAGGAAAAAGCTTTTCTTCTAGTGAATCTTACAGCACAAAAGACACTGGCCTCAATCATCTGTTTAAGTCAGGAATCTTCAAATTTTTTTAAGAAGAGAAACTACTTAAAAATTTCCCAGAGCCTTGACACTACTCAGAGAAGGAGGGAAAGAGAGTAAAGAAAAAGATGGAAAAGAGCCTAGTGGTGCCAGTGGTACCCGCAAGGCAGGAGGAAGTTTCAGTCCAATACCAGCCACTATTTCCTGTACTGTGCCAGGCACCATGCAAAATGCTTCACATACATCAACTCATTTAATCCTCACAAGAGCCACACCCTTCATTGCTATCCTATAGATTCTGTTCTTAATTCTATTTTACATCTTACATAACCTTCCCCAGGCCACACAGCTCATAAATGGCAGAGCTACAATTCAAACCAGGGCCAGTCTAATACCAAGGCTCAGGTTTTTCTGTCTCCTGGCTGCCACAGACTCCTTCTGAGAGAATCTCAGGAAGCCAACCGTGGCTTTACCAGGCTTAATAGTAGAAGATGGTCTGGAAATCTATCAGGTATACCTTCAAGTTCTTTCAAAACTATAATTGGAGATATGAGTTTCAGAAATCTGGGTTTACCATTACAAAACAACTGGCAGTTTTCCTTCTTTGGTAAAAGTGTTCTGGAAAGCCAAAATTGCTGTGCTATGGTCATTCCTTAGCCAAGTCTGCATTTTAACATCCAACTAATTGATGTGAGTGGAGACATCTGTAAGCTTATTTTTAAAAACACAAATCTCTCTATATGTAATAACAGCAGTACCATTTACTGAGTGCTTGCTATGTGCTAAGCACTACTCATCAATTTACGTAGCATCAAAGATTAACAAGCTGAGAGTTAAGCACTAGGAATACAAATGCATCAAATGGGGAGCCCATAGCATAGCCTCTCTGGAGGCTTACAACCTTAATGGGGAGACAGACAAGCAAGGTGATCACTGCAGGGAAATATGCAAAGGGTGCACCTCACCATCTGGGCACAAAGCACTGCAAGGTGCAGAAAAGCACTGGTTTGGATTTGAAAAAGCTTCTTAGAGGAAGGGGTGTTTCCTCACAACAATCCTATGAAGTTGGGAGGAACCTGATGGTCAGAAAGGTTAAGTAATGCAAAGGTACACAGCTATGAAATAAGTTGAGCCCAAGGTCGCCTCACTTTAAAACCACACTTTCCAACACTCCCTGTAGCATCACAGAAAAATAATCTCCTTAAAGCTCTTGCCACATGATTACCTTTACCTCACAGGGGAAAAAACAAAACAAAAAACCACACTAACTTCTAGGTACCCCATAGAGTCATATTAATATGGCTTTAGTCATTAAAGCGTTTTCACATTCACACTTTCATTTGAGTCTAATAATCTTGTGAGAAGCAAATACATTATTATTGTTCCCCTTTTTTACACATCACAAAACTGAGGCCCAGGAAAGTAACATAACTTGTTCAGGGTCATGCAAAAGGTAAGAACTCACGTTAGACCTCTTCAATGTCTAACTCCTAGTTCAGCCATCTTGGCACCACTAAACATTAGATATACCACCTACTTGAGTCTCTCCTTGTTGGTACCTACAACTGATTGCCTTACTCCGAGATCAATGAACAGTGGGGGCAGAGTTAGCATCCGGGGTGGGTTTCTCCTGGTCCAAATTTGATTTGGATTGTTTTACGGATCTCTTTCATTTGAAATGTCTCATCAGAAAAAATGTCAGCCAGTCATAATGGAGAGTTTTTCAGCAAGAGATGAAGACATCAAATAACAACATGTACTGCTAGCCCCTGACAACCACCTGCAACTTTCAAGGGATCAGAATATTGTAAAGGATAAGAAATGTTATGTATTTCAGTAGCATTTTCGCCTTGCTTTTAGCACCTGGTTTTGTGTTAACAAATGATATACTCTTTCCACTTATGATACAAACAACGATGATAATAATGATTACAACAGTTTGGGGTGTTTATTATGTGTCAGATATTGTTCTAAGGGCTTTATATGTATTAACTTGTTCAATCCTCACAGCCACCTCATGAGATGGGTGCTATAATTGTCCCTATTTGGGGAGGATGAAGAAACTGAGGCAGAAATCAGCTAAGCGTCTTGTCCAGGCTCTGGAAGCCAGTAAGTGGCATAGTTGGGATCTAAAGCCAGGCCATCTGACTCAAAGCTCACGTTCTTCACAGAATGCTACATGTAGGAGGATTCTATATCCCAGTGGTGTGTGGGACTGTCCCAGTGATAAATAAGGTCACCCTAGCTATAACAACACTGTAAAAGCCCCTAACACTGGCTTGAAGGCAAAACATTTGTATACAGGGCTTCTTGGTAATCAAAATGGAGAGAAATCGGTACTGAAATCCAGTGGTTTCTCTGCTACAAGAAGAAGGGAAAAGAACAGTCCAATAAGGATGCTTATGCAGAATACCACAGTCACAGGGGAGAATGATCATGAAAACATTTAGTAAAGGATTTAGCACACAGGTGCTTCTTATTCCCTCTGTCACATGCACAGTTGTGTGAGTTCTTCACTGATGAACTGACACAAAGAGGATGTCTTTCTCCATCAGGCATTTAAGAAGTACCAGGAGTTGTCAAGGCAGACATGCCAGCTCGCTGGATGGTGCCATGAACTGGAGAATGCCATCTGTTTTGTCAAGGTTGACAGTCTGAAATTTCTGGTTAAACTCCAGATCTCCTTGTTGTGAAGGGCTTGATAACTTTTAGTCCATTACCTTCTGTTTACTGAGTCACAGAGCATATTATATCTCCCTCTAGAGCACTCCAACAGCTGGGCCATGTTATAAGCTGTCTTTGTCTTATTTAGGATTAGATAATGGATTGGTGGAACCTTCCATTTGAATCAGGCAAGCACAATTACAGAATAACTGTTGTTTCAAATAAGTGGCCAGCTCTGACAATCTGGCTCAAGAACACAAATCCATTACTTTTTTGTTTTGTTTTGTTTTTTTGCCACTGGGGCTGTTCTGATGAGGGCTTGCTTTACAGGCATGTTGGGCACATAACAACAAAGCATTTACTTCACTTTTTAATTGCTCTTGAAAACATTTTAAATGGCACCAGTGCAATTTTTACTAGAAAATGAAAGCATTCACTTCCCAGAGTAACTTAACTCTTCAGTAGGATGGCATAAAGGACCACTTTCAGAAATCTGTTGAAAACTGAAAGCCTGTATTCAGGAGCTAACAAAGCTATTTGAAAGTCAAGTTGAGAACAGGCTTAGTCAGCAATATGAACCAAGAGTTGCATTCCAGCTTTCATCTAATTCAACAAATGTATTTTCTGCTGTGTCAGAGACAGCCTTAAGAAGAATTTCTGGAACAACATGCAGAAATTGATTCTCAGTAAAAAAGCTACTTTTTGAAGCTACCATGAAATTACTAATTATGCTCAAAAGTCTTAAACACTTGAATCTCTTGTGTATTTCATGCTGAAAAAGAGGGGAGACTTCAGGTGGCAGTGTATGAGCAGCCACATGTCCACCTCTGTATGTGTGTTTACGTATAGCCGTTATGAAATAGGGATGAGTGAATGAGGATGAAAAGAAGCTGTGGGTAAAGAGAAATGCTCAATTTCCAGTTACAATGTCACATTGTCCTACTCACTTAGAAATGCTAGAGCTTTATCTCTTTTCTCAATAATTTTAGCCATTTTCTTTAGAGAGGTGGTGTAACATAAAGAACACTGACTTTTGATTCCCACAGCTCTGGGCTCACACCCCAGCTCTGCCACACACTTACTATGAGATCTTTGATCAGTTAACCTCTCTGTTCTTTGGGTTTTTGATTTCTAAACAGGAATAATAAGCCCTATCTTTCTGAATTATTAAATTAAATAATGAATCACTGCATAAGAAGCTACACCAAGTATAGTGTTCACACACTGGAGGCATTCAATAAGTGTCATTCCTTTATTATTATTATTGTGACTTCTAAGCTACTTCAAAGGTGTGTTGGAGAGATCACAAAGGCCTTTTCATATATTCTCAATGGAAGCTGTTATTTGAATATCTAGAAAAGTGGAACTGCATTCGTTTCCTAAGACTAGATGTTAAATACAGAGGAGAATAGACTATTAAGTTCATGTACTTAAAAGAAGAAACAGTGTGATATCCTAGTGATTTTCTTGTCCAAAAGTCATAAATATTAGGGTTCTTCAAACCTGCACAAAGGACCTCATTTTAGTAATGCTTTGTAAACTTCTTGGATGAAGATCCAAAAAGGTTAATGTATTATTTAGTTAGCCTGCTAATCAGACTCTCATTTAGCTATAGGGCAAAGAACCATGTAAAGGAGGGAGAAAAATCTGCTCAATTCAGTCTTCCTACTAACTGTAAGGAGTAAAATTAAAATGATATCATAAAACCTAATCACTGCCTGATAGTTTAACTATTTCTCAAGTTCATTATATTTCTGGTTCACGTAAAAGGCTTTAAGAATGAAGCTCTAGGTCGGGTGCAGTGGCTCACGCCTGTAATCCCAGCACTTTGGGAGGCCAAGGCGGGCGGATCACAAGGTCAGGAGATCGAGACCATCCTGCCTAACACCGTGAAACCCCATCTCTACTAAAAATACAAAGAATTAACCGGGTGTGGTGGTGGGCACATGCAGTCCCACCATAGTGCAGTCACTATGTGATATATGTGAAATCCAAAAACTTGTTAAACTTGTTAAAAACTTAAGACATGAACATACACATTAGCCTAGGCCAACGCAGGGTCAGAATCATCAATATCATTGGCTTCCACCTCCATATTTTGTCCCACCAGATGGTCTTCAGGGGCAATAACACCCATGGAGCTATCATCTCCTATGATAACAACAGAAGCAGACAATAGAATGGTGGTTACTAGAGGCTGGCAGTGGGAGGTGGGGAATGCAGAGAAGGGAGATGTTCATCAAAGGGTACAAATTTCCAGTTAGACAAAAGGAATAAATTTTAGTGATCTGTTGCACCGCATGGTGACTGTAGTTAATAATGTATATTTCAAAATTGCTAAAAGGGTAGATTTTAAATGTTCTCACCAGCAAAAAAATGGTAAGTAGGTGAGCTGATGAATATGTTAATTAGTTTGATTTAATCTTTCTGCAAGGTATACATATATCAAATATCACATTGTATCATATAAATATATATACTTTGTCAATTAAGTTAAAAAGGAAAAAGAAAAAAGAAAGGCATACTATTACAATCCTACTCTGTCCCAGAGTGCAATGTGTTTTTAAAAATAAGTCTTTAAATAGAGTATAAAATATTGTCAGGAAGGTATAAAATCATAAGCATAGAGCTCAACAAATTTTCATAAAGTTGAGGACAGCTATGTAACCCTACCACTCAGATCAAGAAGCAGAACATTAGCAGAGTCTCTGAAACATACTTCTTATCATCAAAGACATTTACTGCCACAATCATGTTGGTGGCTTAGAAACTTGGAATCTTTACCTCTAAATATTATCTTCAAACAGAATTCTTCATGAAGGAAAACCACAGAGGTGATCTGAATAATCGTTTGTTAAATCACCTCCAAATGTCTACCTAAAAGATCTGATTCTGATGCTCTGTATTTTCTGCTGCTATTTTGATTTTCTCAAAAAAAAATCATTCAGAAGCATATTCCTCTAACGTCACCCCAAAACAGATGGATTCCTTAAGGAGTGAACATAAGACTAAAAGAAGAACCAAACGATTCCAGAAGAAAGACCCCAAAGCCCAGTGCAGTCACATGGCATAGGTCCAGTGTGCAGTGTCCAGCACAGATGGTAGAACCCAGGGTCACATCTGCACTCACCATTGCTGGCAAAGCAAAAGGCTACACAGGAGCTGTTGCAGATGGAAAAATTTAGGGACAGGCAGGTGTGGGAGGTGCCAGTGCCAGGTATGGGTTCAGGAGCCAATGACTAACACCATTGCAAGGCTCCCAGGTTCACTGCATAGTGCTAGGTAGCACTGCTCACAGAACATGGCGAAAGAACAGCTGAAGGTAGGGTGAGTACCAAAGTAGCAGTACCCCCAGGAAGTAGTGCCCACCTAGGTCTAGGAAAACAAAATTGTGTTCAGAAATAAATATTCTCCAAAGTGATCACTCAAATATTCCTTTCTGAAGTCCTAACAGAAGTGTTATCAATGCTCAGAACTGGGCTGCCTAATGGGAAAAGTCCCCATGGGGGTTTTTGACTCATAAACCTATTCAGCCTCATATGTTCATAATCATTTGTGTAAAGAAGAAAAAACCTCCAAGCACTAATTAGAAAGATAGAGCTGTTGTGTTTTCCTCCTGATCACCTTATCTTCTTTATTCAGTTCTTGAAGACTCAGCTATTAAAAGAAATTAAGTAATTCATCAAGCCCATTTCAATTACCTGCTGCTGATAACATCAGATTACAATTAGCATCTACAAATGAACCAAGTGCCAACTGCCAAACTGAAACATAAGCTAATTTACTGCTAGACTCTGCCTGCTGCAGACACAACTTTGGGACCTGGCAGCAAGCATCTACTTCATTATTCCAGCAACAGTTTTGCGGCCTCTCTTGCAACAGTCCAAAGTGCAGCTCTGACCAAGATTTACTGCCCCGTCTTCCTCTGATCACATGTTTACACATGCACTGTATCTGTAAGCAAATCACAGCTCCTTTTAAATAGCAATGTCTAGACAAGCTGGGTGACAAATCTTGACCTAAAGGAGAGAATAAATATTATTAATATGTATTAGGCACTGATAGGTGTGGGGCACAGCACAGAATGTGCATGCCATAACCTTAATGAGGGTGTGAATCATTTTCTGTGAGGCCTCTGGTGCTTGTTCAGAAAAATCTCCTACTTCGGTTGATGCTTTCCATTTCTCTTTTCTCCTTTTACATGGGGATAGGACATTCTTGTTCCTTTCTTTTAGATGTCTAGAAAAATCTGTTTCAGGGCCTGTGACGTCTCAGTTTTTTACATTTATATTTTCCCTTTTCATGGCCCTTAATAGGAACTGCTTTAGATGAGAAGCTGAGGTGTGTCGTTTGGCTTCCTACATCAACGGCATGATTAGACTTTGACAGTTTGTGTAGTCTTGTCTATGCCTCTCAAGTAGAAAAACTAACTGGTCAATAAATGGGTGGGGCTCAGAGGGGGCCCGCAGGCTGTAGCAAAAGACAACATGAAGACCTGAGTTTGGATCCTGCCTCTGCTGCTTATAAACTATATGAATTTGGGCCAGTACCTTTACTTTTATGCCTACCACATAGCTTCATAGTGAGAATTAAATGAAATAATGTTTGCAAAGTGCCTAGCTCAGTGCAAGTAATCAATAGACAATAGCTTCTCTAGGAAAAGAGAAGAAAGGGCCACTCCCTCCTGGTGGTACATATACTCCTCTAGGAATGCTTGCTGTCTTCTCACTGGGCATGAACAGGGACCACTGCTTCAAGGTGGCCCGTAACTCTTCTAGTGGTGCTTCCTCTTTTTCATCTTCTTATGGATGGAAGAAAGGAGAAGGAGCATCTTTGGCCTTTAGCCCCAGCCCAGGTAATCCTAGCATGGCTCCCACTCAGATCCATAATGGGGATGTTCTCTTGTGGAAAGATCTGTGGACATGGAATCCAAGAACTGAGGTCTTATCCTGGCTGTCCCTCATACTCTATAATCTCAGGTGAGTCACAAATGTTCCTTAATCTCTGAATCGTCATCACTAAAATAGAATAATAATGGTTTACCTCCAAGGGCTACTGTGAGAACAAATAAGTACTACAAAACACAAATATCGATACACTTCTATGTGAGGTCTCACAGACCTTTTGACATATTAAGAGGTTATTCAGAATATGACCCCATATATCATTCTGAGAATCTCCAAAGGAAAACATCTGGTTAGTGTATTGACTACCCATAATTAGAAACATTTTACCTATAAAGCTAGGCCTCTTTCCATAGAAAGATTCCATAAAATATCATCAAGTTTCTATAGATTTCCATAGCAAGAAAATCCAGTGTATAACAATTAAAATGTAAAAAACATTAAAGAGAGTGATTGCTATATTACAGATAAATTTTTCTCCTACAAAAGTAACTTTTAAAAAATTTTTATTTATTTGGAATACTAAGTTTCATGTGTGTTCACAGTGATGATTTCATTCATAAAATCTACTTAGGAATAATATAGCTAAGGTAGGATATGTATGTGTATTATATAGATAATATGTAACCTTATTCCACCTGACCTTGGGAATCCAGAATTTTCTGATTCAGACTGCCAGATTTTAATGTTCAAATATGATTTTATAAAAGTAATTTAGGTAATATTTCTTAAACCCTTGACTTAGAACAGCTGAGAGTCACCATTTCTGGTGACTATCATTTTGCTGCACTGTAAATAAGAGGAATGATACATAACCACCACAATTGCTACCAAACTTTTACTCCAACACATGACTCCCAGGATGGTTTGAAAAAAGAAGAAAAAGAGGCCAAGCATCATTTTATGAGCTCTTAATGAACCTTTTATGCTTTGGGTCTCCAGAAACTCAAGAAATTTTTTAAAAACCTTGGTTTTATTTTTTTTAACTTACTTGGACCTTGATTTTTCTCATATGTAAAATCAATTAGTATTCTCAACCTCACAGGTTCTGAGAAGAATTAAATATGAAAATGGATATAAACATGTGACACAGAGTAGGTTTCAATAATCACTTGTAGAATGAAAAACCATTAGCTCCATGGGGGCAGGAGGTATTAATATATTGATTTTATTCATTAAGAGATATTAATATGTCGATTTTATTCATTAAAAGATACCACAGAATGAGGCAGGCAGTTCCAAGATGGCCAAATAGGAACAGCTCCAGGTTACAGCTCCCAGCATGAGCGACACAGAAGACGGGTGATTTCTGCATTTCCAACTTAGGTACTGGGTTCATCTCACTGGGTCGTGTCGGTCAGTGGATGCAGGATAGTGGGTGCAGCCCACCGAGTGAGAGCCACAGCAGGGCAAGGCATTGCCTCACCCAGGAAGCGCAAGGGGTAAGGGAATTCCCTTTCCTAGCCAAGGGAAACCTTGACACACAGCACCTGGAAAATCGGGTCACTACCACCCTAATATTGCGCTTTTCCAAGGGTCTTGGCAAACAGCACACCAGGAGATTATATCCCGTGCCTGGCTGAGAGGGTCCCACACCCACGCGGCTTCCCTCATTGCTAGCACAGCAGTCTGAGATCTAACCGCAAGGTGGCAGTGAGCCTGGGGGAGAGGCGCCCACCACTGCTGAGGCTTGAGTAGGTAAACAAAGCAGCCAGGAAGCTCGAACTGGGTGGAGCCCAAGGCAGCTCAAGGAGGACTGCCTAACTCTGTAGACTCCACCCCTGGGGACAGGGCATAGCTGAACAAAAGGCAGCAGAAACCTCTGCAGATTTAAATGTGCCTGTCTGACAGTTTTGAAGAGAGTAGTGGCTCTCCCAGCATGGAGTTTGAGATCTGAGAACAGACAGACTGCCTCCTCAAGTGGGTCCCTGACCCCCGAGTAGCCTAACAGGGAGGTACCCCCCAGTAGGGGCCTACTGACACCTCACATGGCCGGGTAACCCTCTGGGATGAAGATTCCAGAGGAATGATCGGGCAGTAATATTTGCTGTTCAGCAATATTCACTCTTCTGCCGCCTCTGCTGCTGATACCCAGGAAAACAGGGTCTGGAGCGGACCTCAAGCAAACTCCAACAGACCTGCAGCTGAGGGTCCTGACTGTTAGAACGAAAACTAACAAACAGAAAGGACATCCATACCAAAACCCCATCTGTACATCACCATCATCAAAGACCAAAGGTAGATAAAACCACAAAGATGGGGAAAAAACAGAGTAGAAAAGCTGAAAATTCTAAAAATCAGAGTGCCTCTTCCCCTCAAAAGGAATGCAGCTCCTCGCCAGCAATGGAACAAAGCTGGATGGAGAATAACTTTGACGAGTTGAGAGAAGAAGGCTTCAGATGATCAAACTTCTCTGAGCTAAAGGAGGAAGTTCAAACACATCGCAAAGAGGCTAAAAACCTTGAAAAAAGATTAGACGAATGACTAACTAGAATAACCAATGTAGAGAAGTCCTTAAATGACCTGATAGAGGTGAAAACCATGGTACGAGAACTACGTGACAAATGCACAAGCTTCAGTAACCGATTCAATCAACTGGAAGAAAGAGTATCAGTGACTGAAGATCAAATGAATGAAATGAAGCAAGAAGAGAAGTTTAGACAAAAAAGAGTAAAAAGAAATGAACAAAGCCTCCAAAAATATGGGATTATGTGAAAAGACCAAATCTACGTCTGATTGGTGTGCCTGAAAGTGACAGGGAGAATGAAATCAAGTTGGAAAACACTCTGCAGGATATTATCCAGGAGAACTTCCCCAACCTAGCAAGGCAGGCCAACATTCAAATTCAGGAAATACAGAAAATGCCACAAAGATACTCCTCGAGAAGAGCAACTCTAAGACACATAATTGTCAGATTCACCAAAGTTGAAATGAAGGAAAAAGTGTTAAGAGCAGCCAGAGAGAAAGGTCGGGTTACCCACAAAGGGAAGCCCATCAGACTAACAGCGGATCTCTCGGCAGAAACTGTACAAGTCAGACGAGAGTGAGGGTCAATATTCAACATTCTTAGAGAAAAGAATTTTCAACCCAGAATTTCATATCCAGACAAACTAAGTTTCATCAGTGAAGGAGAAATAAAATCCTTTACAGACAAGCAAATGCTGAGACATTTTGTCACCACCAGGCCTGCTCTACAAGAGCTCCAAAAGGAAGCACTAAACATCGAAAGGAACAACCGGTACCAGCCATTGCAAAAACATGCCAAAATATAAAGACCATCAATGATAGGAAGAAACTGCATCAACTAACGAGCAAAATAACCAGCTAATATTATAATGACAGGATCAAGTTCACACATAACAATATTAACCTTAAATGTAAATGGGCTAAATGCTCCAATTAAAAGACACAGACTGGCAAATTAGATAAAGAGTCAAGACTCTTCAGTGAGCTGTATTCAGAAGACCCATCTCACGTGCAGAGACACATATAGGCTCAAGATAAAGGGATGGGGGAAGATCTACCAAGCAAATGGAAAACAAAGAAAAAGCAGGAATTGCAATCCTAGTCTCTGATAAAACAGACTTTAAACCAACAAAGATCAAAAGAGACGAAGAAGGCCATTACATAATGATAACAGGATCAATTCAACAGAAAGAGCTAACTATCCTAAATATATATGCACCCAATACACGAGCACCCAGATTCATAAAGCAAGTCCTTAGAGACTTACAAAGAGACTTAGACTCCCATACAATAATAATGGGAGACTTTAACACCCCACTGTCAACATTAGACAGATCAATGAGACAGAAAGTTAACAAGGATATCCAGGAATTGAACTCAGCTCTGCACCAAGTGGACCTAATACACATCTACAGAACTCTCCACCCCAAATTAACAGAATATACATTTTTCTCAGCACGTCACTTATTCCAAAACTGACCACATAGTTGGAAGTAAAGCACTCCTCAGCAAATGTACAAGAACAGAAATTATAACAAACTGTCTCTCAGACCACAGTGCAATCAAACTAGAACTCAGGATTAATAAACTCACTCAAAACTGCATAACTACATAGAAACTGAACAACCTGCTCCTGAATGACTACTGGGTACATAATGAAATGAAGGCAGAAATAAAGATGTTCTTTGAAACCAATGAGAACAAACATACAACATACCAGAATCTCTGGGACACATTTAAAGCAGTGTGTAGAGGGAACTTTATAGCACTAAATGCCCACAAGCGAAAGCGGGAAAGATCTAAAATTGACACCCTAACATCACAATTAAAAGAACTAGAGAAGCAAGAGCAAACACATTCAAACGCTAGCAGAAGGCAAGATATAATTAAGATCAGAGCAGAACTGAAGGAGATAGAGACACAAAAAACCCTCCAAAAAATCAATGAATCCAGGAGCTGGTTTTTTGAAAAGATCAACAAAATACATAGACCACTAGCAAGACTAATAAAGAAGAAAAGAGAGAAGAATCAAATAGATGCAATTAAAAAATGAAAAAGGGGATATCATCACCGACCCCACAGAAATACAAACTACCATCAGAGAATACTACAAACACCTCTATGCAAATAAACTAGAAAATCTAGAAGAAATGGATAAATTCCTGGACACATACACTCTCCCAAGACTAAACCAGGAAGAAGTTGAATCCCTGAATAGACTAATAGCAGGCTCTGAAATTGAGGCAATAATTAATAGCCTACCAAGCAAAAAAAGTCCAGGACCAGACGGATTCACAGCCGAATTCTACCAAAGGGACAAAGAGGAGCTGATACCATTCCTTCTGAAACTATTCCAATCAATAGAAAAAGAGGGAATCCTCCCTAACTCATTTTATGAGGCCAACATCATCCTGATACCAAAGCCTGGCAGAGACACAACAAAAAAAGAGAATTTTAGACCAATATCCCTGATGAACATCGATGCAAAAATCCTCAATAAAATACTGGCAAACCAAATCCAGCAGCACATCAAAAAGCTTATTCACTAACATGGTGAAATCCTGTTTCTATTAAAAATACAAAAAAAAAAAATTAGCCTGGCAAGGCGGCGTGCACCTGTAGTCCCAGTTACTCGGGAGGCTGAGGCAGGAGAATGGAGTGAACCCGGGAGGCAGAGCTTGCAGTGAGCCGAGATTACGCCACTGCACTCCAGCCTGGGCAACAGAGCATGACTCTGTCTCAAAAAAAAAAGAAAAAGAAAATGGCCATCTTTTCTTTTATGTTCAAAAAACTGTAGTTGCATAACAATAATTCCATAGCCTCTGGTTTTTTGGTGGCCTTCTTTCTCATTCTAATTTAAGAAGTTTGGAGTCAAACCTCAAATGTGCTGCAGAGTAGGTTACTAGACTGAAGGCTCAATTAAAGTCCTCTCACACTGAAAACCATGAATCTTATTTACTGGGAAACCAGGCAGAATTACCTCTCATCTCACTTTAGGATGAACTGCAATTAGGAAAGTCAGTAGGGAGACAATGAGAATCATGACTCAGTTTCTCCTCTCTTTCTCTGTGATGAAGGTGACTTAGTGTACGCCTGCAGTAGATACAAAGGTGAGTACATTTCATGAGCCACTTCCCACACACATCAGTTTCAGGCCTGATCGCTTCTAGTATTGGGTCAAATACGAGAGGTAGAAGGTGCTTCCCACCAAGGCCTGAGGTCAGATACCTAATAATTCAACTATGGAAAACAATCAGTTTAAAAACAACTGTCTCTTTTTAGTCAGAAAAACATTTTATATCTAGAAAGTAACTTATTTGGGAAGAAAAGGGAAACAAAACTAGTGTTAGTTCATTTGTTCACCTATTCATTCATTCTTTTGATCAACAAATATTTGTCGAACATTAGTTATGTCGTAGATACTGTGGTATCTTTGTTTATTATTATTATACTTTAAGTTCTAGGGTACATGTGCACAATGTGCAGGTTTGTTACATATGTATATATGTGCCATGTTGGTGTGCTGCACCCATTAACTCGTCATTTACATTAGGTATATCTCCTAATACTATCCCTCCCCCTGCCCCACCCCATGACAGGTGTGTGATGTTCTCCTTCCTGTGTCCAAGTGTTCTCATTTTTCAGTTCCCAACTATGAGCGAGAACATGCGGTTTT
Source organism: Papio anubis (assembly GCF_008728515.1). Lineage (NCBI taxonomy): Eukaryota > Metazoa > Chordata > Mammalia > Primates > Cercopithecidae > Papio > Papio anubis. The sequence goes on along the minus strand of NC_044991.1, from coordinate 22,593,593 downwards.
TGGTTTTTATTACCTTACATGGCAAAAGGGACTTTGCAAGTTAAGAATCTTGAGAAAGGGAAATTATCCTGGACCATCCAGGTGGGCCTGATGTAATCACACCAGTCTTTACTGGAGAAACGCAGGAGTCAGGGTCAGAAGGGAAGGTGATGTGATGACAAAAGCAGAGATTGGAGTGATGTGTCCTGAAGGAGGAAGATGGCAGCTGACAGGGGCAAAGAAATACATTCTCCTCTGGACTCTGAAAAAGGAACTAGCACTGTCAATATTTTGACCCTTACCCCAGCGAAACTGATTTTAGACTCCTGACCTCCAGAGCTGTAAGATAATAAATTTGTGTTGTTTTAAACCACTAAGTGTATGGTAATTGGTTATACAGGAATAAGAAATTAAGGCAGACAGCTAGAGGAGTGGGGCTGTCAAGGGAATTAAGAAAGCTAGGAGTTAACCTAGAAAAAACGATGTTTCACGTGTGGGCTCACTAACTTTGAATGATCAGCATGAAAATGAGACAGAATACCTACTAGGCAGTTGGAAATGTGAAAGTGATGCTCAGGCAGGAAAGATGTCAGAGCTGGTGAATACAGAGTTGGAAACACTGTATACTGGAGCAGTTGTCAAAGGTTGGGGGTACAAAACCTATGGGATGCAGCAAAAGCAGTATTAAATTTATAGCTATAAGTGCCTACCTCAAAAAGGAAGAAAAACTTCAAATAAACAATCTAATGATGCATCTTAAAGGACTAAAAAGCAAGAGCAAATCAAAACCAAAATTAGTAGAGGAAAAAAATAAAGATCAGAGCAGAAATAAATGAATTTGAAATTAAGAAAATACAAAAGATAAATGAAATAAAAGTTGGTTGTTTGAAAAGTTAAACAAAACTGACAAACCTTTAGCCATACTAAAAAAGAGAGAAGATACAAATAAATAAAATCAGAAATAAAAAATGAGACATTACAACTGATACTGCAGAAATCCAAAGGATCATTAGTGGCTACTATGAGCAACTATATGCCAATTAAGTTGGAAAATCTAGATGAAATGGACAAATTCCTAGATACATACAACCTACCAAGATTGAAATACGAAGAAATCCAAAACCTGAACAGACTGATAGCAAGTAATGAGATTAAAGCTGTAATAAAGTCTCCCAGTAAAGAAAAGCCCAGGACCTGATGGCTTCAATGGCTTCATTGATGAATTCTAACAAACATTTAAAGAGGAACTAATACCAATCCTACTCAAACTGTTCCAAAAAACAAAGAAGAGAATACTTCCAAATTCATTCTATGAGGCCAGTATTACCCTGATACAAACACCAAAGACACATCAAACTACAGGCCGATATCTCTGATGAATATTGATACCAAAATCCTCAGCCAAATACTAGCAAACCAAATTCAACAAAATATTAGAAAGATTATTCATCATGACCTAGTGGGATTTATCATAGAGATGCAAGGATGGTTCAATAAACACAAATCAATCAATGTGATACATCATATCAACAAAATGAAAGCCATTTCAATTGATGCTGAAAAAGTATTTGATAAAGTTCAACATCTCTTCATAAAAACCCTCAAAAAAATGGGATGTAGAAGGAACATACCTCAACATAATAAAAGCAATATACAAGAGATCCACAGCTACTATCATACTAAATGGGGAAAATCTGAATGCCTTTCCTCTAGTATCTGGAACATGACAAGGATGCCCACTTTCACCACTGTTATTCAACATACTACTGGAGGTCCTACCTAGAGCAGTCAGACAAGAGGAAGAAATTTAGGACATCCAAACTTAAATGGAAGAAATCAAATCATCTTTGTTTGCAGATGACATGATCTTATACTTAAAAAAATCTAAAGACTCTATCAAAAAAACCACTAGAACTGATAAAGTCCGCAAAGTTGCAGGATACAAAATCAACATACAAAAATCAGCAGCATTTCCATATGCCAACAGTTAATAATCTAAAAAAGAAATAAGAAAGTAATCTCATTTACAATAGCCATACATAAAATTAAATGCCTAGGAATTAACCAAATAAGTGAAATAGCTCTATAATGAAAACTATAAAACACTCATGAAAGAAACTGAGGAGGACGCCAAAAACTGGAAAAATGTTCCACATTCATGGATTGGAAGAATCAATACTGTTAGAATGTCCATACTACCTAAGGCAATCTACAGATTCAATGCAATCCATATCAAAATACTAATGACATTCTTCAAGGAAATAGAAAAAATCAATCCTAATATTTACATGAAACCACAAAAGACCCAGAATAGCCAAAGCTATCCTAAGGAAAAATAAGAAAACTGGAAGAATCACATTACCTGATTTCAAATTATACTACAAAGTTATAGTAACCAAAGCAGCCTGTAATGGTATAAAAACAGACACATAGAGCAATGGAACAGAATAGAGAATCCAGAAACAAATCCACACACCAACAGTGAACTCATTTTTGACAAAGGTGCCAAGAACATACACTGGGAAAAGACAGTCTCTTCAATAAATGGTACTGGAAAAACTGGATATCATATGCAGAAGAATGAAACTAGACCCCTATCTCTTGCCATATCTAAAAATCACATCAAAACTGATTAAAGACTTTAGATCTATGACCTCAAACTATGAAACCACTATAAGAAAACACTGGAGAAAATCTCCAGGACATTGGTCTGGGCAAAAATTTCTTGAGCAATACCCCATGAGCACAGGCAACAAAAGCAAAAATGGACAAGTGGGATCACATCAAGTTAAAAAGTTTCTGCACAGCAAAGGATACAGTCAACAAAGTGAAGAGACAACCCACAGAATGGGAGAAAATATTTGTCAACTACCCATTTGACAAGGGATTAATAACCAGAAAATATAAGGCACTCAAACAACTCTATAGGAAAAAATCTAATAATCTGATTTAAAAATGGGCAAAATATTTGAATAGACATTTCTCAAAAGAAGACACATAATGGCAAACAGGCATAAGAAAAGGTGCTCAACATCACTGATCACTACAGAAATGCAAACCAAAACTACAATGAGATATCTCACTCCAGCTAAAGTGGCTTATATCCAAAGGACAGGCAATAACAAATGCTGGCGAGGATGTGGAGAAAAGGGAATCCTAGCACACTGATGGTGGGAATGTAAATTAGTACAACCACTATGGAGAACTGTTTGGAGGTTAATCAAAAATACTAAACATAGAGCTACCGGCCGGGCGCAGTGGCTCACGACTGTAATCCCAGCACTTTGGGAAGCCGAGGCAGGCGGATCATGAGCTCAGGAGTTCAATACCAGCCTGGCCAATATGGTGAAACCCTGTCTCTACTAAAAAATACAAAAATTAGTTGGACATGGTGGCGCGCGCCTGTAGTCCCAGCTGCCTGGGAGGCTAAAGCAGGAAAATCACTTGAACGCAGGAGGCAGAGGTTGCAGTGAGCCAAGATCACGCCACTGCACTCCAGTCTGGGTTACAGAGTAAGACTCTGTCTCAAAAAAAAAAAATAGAGAGCTACCATATGATTCAGCAATCCCACTGCTGGGTATATACCCACAAGAAAGGAAATCAGTATGTCGAAGAGATATCTATACTCCAATTTTTTTTTTGCAGCACTGTTCACAATAGCTAAGCTTTGGAGCAATGTAAGTGTTCATCAACAGATGCACAGATAAAGAAAATGTGGTACATGTACATAATGGAGTACTATTCAGCCATAGAAAAAGAATAAGATCCTGTCATCATTTGCAACAATATTGATGGAACTGGAGGTCATTATGTCAAGTGAAATAAGCCAAGCACAAACAGACAAACATTGCATGTTCTCACTTATTTGTGGGATCTAAAAATCAAAACAATTGAACTCAGGGACATAAATAGTAGAAGGATGGTTACCAGAGGCTGGGAAGGGTAGTAGGGGCACTGCAGGGAGCAGTGGGAATGGCTAATGGGTAACAAAAAGTAGAAAGGATGAATAAGGCCTGCTATTTTATAGCACAACAGGATGACTATAGTCAATGGAAACTTAATTGTACATTTGAAAATAACTAAAAAGTGTAATTGGATTGTTTGTAACACAAAGAATAAATGCTTGTGGGATGGATACCCCATTCTCCATGATGTGATTATTTCACATTGCATGCCTGTATCAAAACATCTCATGTACCCCACAACGGGTACCTACTATGTACCCACAGAAATTTTTTTTAAAAGGTTGGGGGTAAAAATGATAAAAGGACATATACAAAGAAAGAACAGAAAAGAATCAAGGAACAAAATATGACAACTCCGATTCCGGAGCAAGATGGCTGAATAGGAACAGCTCCAGCCTCCAGCTCCCAGCGCCAGCGACACAGAAGACGGGTGATTTCTGCATTTTCAACTGAGGTACCGGGTTCATCTCGCTGGGGAGTGCCTGACAATCAGTGGTGGTCAGCTGGTGCAGTCGGACCAGCGAGAGCTGAAGCAGGGCGAGGCATCGCCTCATCTGGGAAGCGCAAGGGGGAAGGGAATCCCTTTAGAAACTGAGACACACAACACCTGGAAAATCGGGTAACTCCCATCCTAATACTGCCCTTTAGCAAGGGTCTTAGCAAATGGCACACCAGGAGATTAAATCCCACACCTGGCCAAGAGGGTTGCACGCCCACAGAGCCTCCCTCATTGCTAGCGCAGCAGTCTGAGATCTAACTGCAAGGCAGCAGCGAGGCTGGGAGAGGGGCGCCCGCCATTGCTGAGGCTTGAGTAGGTAAACAAAGCCTCCAGGAATATCGAACTGGGTGGAGCCCACCGTAGCTCAAGGAGGCCTGCCTGTCTCTGTAGACTCCACCTCTGGGGACAGGGCATAGCTAAACAAAAAGCAGCAGAAATCTCTGCAGATATTAATGACTCTGTCTGACAGCTTTGAAGAGAGCAGTGGATCTCCCAGCACGGAGGTTGATATCTGAGAACGGACAGACTGCCTGCTCAAGTGGGTCCCTGACCCCTGAGTAGCCTAACTGGGGGACATCCCCCACTAGGTGCAGACCAACACCTCACACGGCGGAGTACACCCCTGAGACGAAGCTTCCAGAGCAAGAATCAGACAGCAGTACTCGCTGTTCAGCAATATTCTATCTTCTGCAGCCTCTGCTGCTGATACCCAGGCAAACAGGGTCTGGAGTGGACCTCAAGCAATCTCCAACAGACCTACAGCTGAGGGTCCTGACGGTTAGAAGGAAAACTAACAAACAGAAAAGACACCCACACCAAAACCCCATCAGTACGTCACCATCATCAAAGACCAAAGGCAGATAAAACCACAAAGATGGGGAAAAAGCACTGTAGAAAAGCTGGAAATTCAAAAAATCAGAGCGCATCTCCCCCTCCAAAGGAACACAGCTCATCACCAGCAACAGAGAATGACTTTGACGAGTTGAGAGAAGAAGGCTTCAGTTGATCAAACTTCTCAGAGCTAAAGGAGGAACTATGTACCCAGCGCAAATAAACTAAAAATCGTGAAAATTGCCATACTGCCCAAGGTAATTTATAGATTCAATGCCATCCCCATCAAGCTACCAATGAGTTTCTTCACAGAATTGGAAAAAACTGCTTTAAAGTTCATATGGAATCAAAAAAGAGCCCGCATTGCCAAGACAATCCTAAGTCAAAAGAACAAAGCTAGAGGCATCACGCTACCTGACTTCAAACTATACTTCAAGGCGACAGTAACCAAAACAGCATGGTACTGGTACCAAAACAGAGATATAGACCAATGGAACAGAACAGAGTCCTCAGAAATAATACCACACATCCACAGCCATCTGATCTTTGACAAACCTGAGAAAAACAAGAAATGGGGAAAGGATTCCCTATGTAATAAATGGTGCTGGGAAAATTGGCTAGCCATAAGTAGAAAGCTGAAACTGGATCCTTTCCTTACTCCTTATACGAAAATTAATTCAAGATGGATTAGAGACTTAAATGTTAGACCTAATATCATAAAAACCCTAGAAGAAAACCGAGGTAATACCATTCAGGACACAGGCATGGGCAAGGACTTCATGTCTAAAACACCAAAAGCAACGGCAACAAAAGCCAAAATTGACAAATGAGATCTAATTAAACTAAAGAGCTTCTGCACAGCAAAAGAAAAAACCATCAGAGTGAACAGGCAACCTACAGAATGGGAGAAAATGTTTGCAATCTACTCATCTGACAAAGGGCTAATATCCAGAACCTACAAAGAACTCAAACAAATTTACAAGAAAAAAAAACCCCATCAAAAAGTGGGCAAAGGATATGAACAGACAGTTCTCAAAAGAAGACATTCATACAGCCAACAGACACATGAAAAAATGCTCATCATCACTGGCCATCAGAGAAATGCAAATCAAAACCACAATGAGATACCATCTCACACCAGTTTGAATGGCAATCATTAAAAAGTCAGGAAACAACAGGTGCTGGAGAGGATGTGGAGAAATAGGAACACTTTTACACTGTTCGTGGGATTGTAAACTGGTTCAACCATTGTGGAAGACAGTATGGCGATTCCTCAAGGATCTAGAACTAGAAGTACCATATGACCCAGCCATCCCATTACTGGGGATATACCCAAAGGATTATAAATCATGCTGCTATAAAGACACATGCACACGTATGTTTATTGCAGCACTATTCACAATAGCAAAGACTTGGAATCAACCCAAATGTCCATCGGTGACAGACTGGATTAAGATAATGTGGCACATATACACCATGGAATCCTATGCAGCCATAAAAAAGGATGAGTTCATGTCCTTTGTAGAGACATGGATGCAGCTGGAAACCATCATTCTCAGCAAACTATCGCAAGAACAGAAAACCAAACACCGCATGTTCTCACTCATACGTGGGAATTGAACAATGAGATCACTTGGACTCTGGAAGGGGAACATCACGCACCAGGGCCTATTATGGGGAGGGGGGAGGAAGAAGGGATAGCACTAGGAGTTATACCTGATGTAAATGACGAGTTGATGGGCGCTGACGAGTTGATGGGTGCAGCACACCAACATGGCACAAGTACACATATGTAACAAACCTGCACGTTGTGCACATGTGCCCTAGAACTTAAAGTATAATTTAAAAAAATAATAATGTATTTATCATCTAAATACATAAATATAAATATATAATAGCAATAAAAAATATGACAACTCCCACATTTAACAAGCGGCAATACAATGGAAAGGAGCTATTAAAATAATATAGGATATCTGAATAATGAGATAGAGGGAAGCCTAGGAGAGGAGGCAGAGTAAAAAAGGCAGCTTCAGAAAAGTATGTATGTTACAAACCAAGATTTGGAAAGGGAACAATCTATACACACATGTATATATTTACATATATGTTTGCACTGACATGTGTTTATGTATGTAGTACAAAGGTCTGGAAAGATTATAACCAAATTATTAACAGTAGTTGACTCTGAGGAGTGGGACAAGGGAAGATATTAATGTGAAGGGGTGAGCCTCCTTTTTCTATTTTATAAACTTTTATATGGTAAGAATTTTTTACAAAACTAAGTGCCACTTTTGTAATTTTTAAAAATTGTTTGTTTTTTGAAGGGAGCATTAAAAAGTCAATGCAGAAGATACAGAAGGAGCATCCAGGAAGAAAATCAGAACAGTGGTGTTTCACAGAAACCTAAAGAGAAGAGAATTTCACAGAAAAATTAGCAGAGCATGTCAACTACTGATACTGATTAGGGAAATTTAGAAATGTCAAAAGATCTTTCAACTCAGCCATGAAGAGATCACTGCTGATTTTCTGTCAGAGAAAAACCCCAAATATTTTTACATTAAACACTTCATGAGTCAAAGAGAAGTCACAAACCAACTCAGAAGATGTTAAAAACTCAATAAACGTGAACGTAATACATAAAAAATTATGGGATGCAGGTCAAGTAGTGTTTAGAGAAAATTTTGTATCTGTAAATGCTTGTATTATAAAAAAAAAAAAATCACCAAGTGCAGTGGCTTATGCTTGTCATCCCAACACTTTGGATGCCAAGATGGGATGATCGTTTGAGGCCAGGAGCTTGAGACTAGCCTGAGGAACATAACAAGGCCTCATTACAACAACAAAACAACAAATGAAAATTAGCTGGGCATGGTGGCTGATGCCCACCATGGGCAGGTTGCTTGAGCCCAAGAGTTTCAGACCAGCTTGGGCAACATAGTGAGACCATGACTCTACAAAGAAAGAAAGAAATTAGCTGGTGGAAGTGGCATGTGCTGCGCCTATGGTTCTAGCTACTTGGGAGGCTGAGGTGGGAGGATCACTTTTGCCCAGGAGTTTGAGGCTGCAGTGAGCCATGATTGTGCCACTGTACTCAGGCCAAGGTAACAGATGGAGAACCTGTCTTGGAAAGGGAAGGGGAGGAGAGGGAAGGAAAGGGGAGAGGAGGGGAAGGGAGGGAAGGGAAAAGGAAGGCAGGAATGGAGGAAGGCAGGAAGGGAGTGAGGGAGGGAGGGAAGGGAAGAAAGAAAGGAAAGAAGGAAGGAAGAAAGAGGAAGGAAGGAATGAACGAAGGAAGGAAGGAACGAAGGGAGGGAGGGAGGGAGGGAGGGAACGTGGCTAAGTTTTACATTTTGCTGCTACTCATATCTGATAAGCATAGCAATAAGGTCACCCTCTCTTTGTCCTCTCCCCATCCTGAATCCCTATAGGCAAAGAACAAACCATGTGGCTCCAGGCACAGGGATAAGTTTAGCTCATACTTCCAAACACATCTTCCATTCATTATGTACCCACATCTATTTGAAGACAGGGATAAAAAATTATCTTCTAAAAAATTGCCAGTTACCAATTACTTGTTGTCTCTTACCACTACATGTAAATTCCCCCAAATTATAAATGTTTTAATTGTAACCAAGTACTATCAAAACAGCAATTGTAAATCTATCATCTTTAAATATATCTTTCATGAAAATAATTTTGCATTTATATTAAAACTATCAATATTATTTTTTGAATCACATAATTTTGAGGAAAAAATGCATTTCCTGTGCGGTTAATTCACCAAGTAAAGAAATCCCTGTAAGGAAAAATCCTTTCAGAAACGTTCTCATCTATTGATGACTGCTTAGCAGCTTCTCTTTCATTTAAACCAAACATAGCCTATATCATCATTTCATGTCTCTTCTCTCTAATTAGATAAATCTGGTTGCTCTTCTCTCTCTACAGATTAAAAGGTTGGGATGTTTTGTTTTTCCAGTATTTCAGAATTCTAATCCTTACAGCACTATGATGACAGGAAGAATTGTGTGATTTAGAGAAGGCAGGCTCCAAGGAAATATATCTAAAGAAAGAGGTCAGGCATGGTGGCTCATGCCTTTAATTGTAGCACTTTGGAAGGCCAAGGTGGGGAGATCGCTTGAGCCCAGGAGTTCAAGATCAGCCTGGGCAACATAAGAAGATCCCTGTCTCTACAAAAAATAAAAAAATAGCCAGGTGTGGTGTGTGTGCCTGTCGTCCCAGCTACTTGGGAGGCTGAGGTGGGAAGATCACTGCAGTGAGGTGTGGTTGTGCCACACCATCCTTGGCATGTGTACTCCATCCTCAGTGACAGACGAAGACCCTGTCTCAAAAAGAAAAGGAAAAGAGCACACACAATAAGGATATTCTTTTAAATATAAACACACAGATTCCTCTAAAAGATAGTGATCTACTCCAGCTATTTCCAGCTCATGACTTTGACCCCGTCAGCTCTTGCAGGCAACCCTGTTCTTACCCAGATTGGAGGATGCTCGCCCCTCTGCAGCCCGGTCCTTGAGATCCTCAGCAATGCCCAGTTGCTGCTCATGGTACTGTTTAGCTCTCTCCAAATCCTGCATGCACCTGGCAGCATGGCCTAGTCCAGCATAGGCCCGCATCTCAATAGCCTTCTCCATCAACTCCTGGGCCAGCTCCAGGACATAGTTGTGGTAAGACATGGCCTTGTCAAAGTTCCTTCGGTAGTGATAGGCACTGCCCAGATTGCTGTAGGCCCGGGCCTCTTCTCGCTTGTTCCCCAGGTCCTTGGCTATCTTCAGATGCTGCTCATGGCACTGCACAGCATTCTCAAAGTCACCCATGGCAATATACACAGCTCCCATGTTGCCAAGTTCTCGGGCTTCAGAAAGTTCATCTTTGGATTGCTTGGCAAGAAGAACACACTGTTTGTGACTGGCCAGTGCATTGGGGTAGTCTCCAATGGCTGTGTACACGTGGCCCAGACTGCTCAAAGCTGATGAAGCAGCCTGAAGAGAAAAGCATAAAGTGGAGAAATGAAAACACATCAGAATGGTTTTGTATGTTTTGGCAGATAAAATTTTACAGGTTGCTTGTAATTATCCAATCCAATTGCTAATGGTACTTCTATCAGTTTTCCACAGACCTACGCAGAATTGATAAAGAACACATCCAAACAGCAAGTTCCTAATAAAAAACAATGATACTTTAATCAGTAACTTTCTATACCTAATCTTCCTAGAAACAAGTTGTATTACATATAGCCTTCATTTTAAAGACTTATTGACATTTCTAATATTAATTACGATATTACATCTCTGTTAATACCTATTGACCTCTGTGGTATGAGAAAATGTATAAAAAAATCAAAATTAGGCCGGGTGTGGTGGCTCACGCCTGTAATCCCAGCACTTTGGGAGGCCGAGGTGGGTGGATCACGAGGTCAGGAGATTGCAACCATCCCGGCTAACACGGTGAAACCCCGTCTCTATTAAAAATACAAAAAAAATTAGCCGGGCATGGTGGTGGGCACTTGTAGTTCCAGCTACTTGGGAGGCTGAGACAGGAGAATGGCATGAACCTGGGAGGCAGAGCTTGCAGTGAGCCAAGATCACGCCACTGCACTCCAGCCTGTGTGGTGACAGAGTGAGACTCCATCAAAAAAAAAAAAAAAAAAAAAGAAAAAGAAAAAGAAAATCAAAATTAATTACTACATATAACAGACCACAGGAAATTCATAAGAGAAATCCATGCTTGGCTTTTTGCACTCCTGGGTATTTCTCTATTCTTGTCTTCTTCCACAGTAAATGGATATCTTAATGGTAAGAGAGATGTTTACCATGATGCTGATGATTTTGTGACCCAGGGCTTACTGGAGAGGGTCCTGCTCTCTTATCTTTGTTCCTTCAATGTAACTTCATCAGTGTTGGTTACTGTGGAGGGCTTAGATTTGGATGAGTCTCAGAGGAAAAAAATGGGTGGGTTACAACCTGCACTGCACTCTGAGTGGGGTGGTCTCCATTAAGCCTCACCACCCCTTTTCAGGCTCACGCTGGCTCTTCAAGCACTTCTTTTCCTCCCTAGAAGCGCTTCTAATCCCAGCCTCTCTGTGCAGAGAGATGCCATCTTCCTAGTCCTCTCACATTGCTTGCCACTCATTCTTTTTTTTTTCTTCTTATTTTGGCCAAGGAAAAGTATGCAAACCCTTTTTATCTTAAAGGTTTTAATGAAACTGACTCTATGCTGGTGTAGTGAACCACAAAGGGACAACGAAAATACAGGAGATGTTACATGGTTTCTAGAATCTTAAATACTTGCAGTCTTATATTCTAGTCCTTGGTTTCTAATTTCTTTGCAGATATAAAAGGGAAGTTATGCTGGGATTTTTCTGCCCTTCTTTTTATCCTAAAACTTGGAAGCTTGCCTACCCTTTCTTTCCTTCATTACCTGCCTATGGCTAGAGCCATGTGGCTGCCTTTCTTCATGATGCTCTCTCTTAGTAAGTGAGTATGTGATCCTGCCAGAACAAAGGGTGTACTCTGTTACGTATAGGCAAGTAATTTTCCTAAGGGCCTCCTGGCTAGGGAATAACAAGGAGGGGATGCTGTCCCTCCTGGAGTAAGGGCATTTCTTTACGAAATGTGTTCTATGTCTGTGCACTTCAGAACACTTTTATTAATATTTTATAGATATAAGTGATTTTCTACCCTATTTTCTTTGCCTGTGAAATAGCAGTTCTTGATCAAAATGACTGGGGACACTTTTTTTTTTGCTTGCCCTTCTTATAATTTTTTATTGTTATTATTATACTTTAAGTTCTAGGGTACATGTGCACAACGTGCAGTGGTGCTTGCAAATAGCATATTTGCAAAAAAAAAAAAAAAAAGCCCCATATTGTTTTAAGTTGCTTTTATCATTTCACAGATGTTCTAACAAAAAGACTTAGAAAATAGAGAGGAAATAAATACTTAGAAATTTACTTTTCTGTTTCTTTTTTTCTGAGTGGTGGAGAGCAGAAACAATTCCATGCAAGTCACAATGCTGCAGCAGTGTGCTTCTGGCAGAAGCAGCAATGACGTCAACAAAGAGCATGTCACTTGTATGTGTACTGGCCTCAAGCTTCTACTTTGTGAGCCTCTTTGGGGCTGAGGTTAGGACTTCATGTCAACACATTGTATAAGGGACTTTATACTGCTTCTACCTCCACCCATAGTCTATCCCCCAAATCTTTTTTTCCTCCTTTGCTGCAGGCCTAGAGACTCAGCCTCCTTCCTCTACTTCAGTAGTTGGCCCTCCCTTATTCTTTGTGGGTTCTCCACCACCTGACTAGGGAGGACACAACCCACTCCTACCCAGAAATCTTTGTTACCCTCAAAGCAAAACATGCAGGCTCTTTGACTATGGAATTGTTGTAGCTTAGAATCAGATACACCTTGTTCAGAATTGCAGTGCCCTTTACTAGCTCTGAGAGCTTTAGCAACTTAACTTCTCTGAGCCTTGGTTTTCCAGACATTTTTAGGCCCAAGCAGCAAGCCAGGAACAGAGTATTTTCAAACCCAGCCATGAGCCCCTGTCAAATATGTAAACCATAAATAATTCACTAGATAATTCCAAATAGTAGATCTGGTTGGAGGCCATGAGCCTTTGAACACTGCATGGGATAGATTTATAGGTCTTGGGGCAGGCACAACACCCCAGGCGTCGCTGTTCTCAGGAACTTCTGGTTTATGGCAACTCCAAATGATAGCCCTGGGATCTTCTGCTTCTGGTTCTTCATTTCTCTAAATGCCAGGGAGACATAGGAGCTGCTTGCTAAAGCTCTCTGAACATAAGGAAGGGAATATTTAGGCATTTCTCCTCTGGGGTGTGGGGGAAAAAGGGAAAGATTATTACACTGGCTCTTTCCTGGCATCCTCCAGTTACCAGGCAGTGCTGCCAGGCTGGGACTCTTCATGACGGGTGTCCTGGAAGTCAGTATCTCTAGAAAGGATGTAATTTATGAAGCACACATCACTGCCTCTGAAACTAGAGAGGCAGCTTGGTACAGTATAAGAATGGAACAGGATTTAGCATCAGAGGCCCTGGCTATGTAACACTAATAAGTCTTTTACTTCTTCACTCCTGTTTTCTTTATTTGTAAAATGTTGCTAATGACAATACTGTACATACTTCACAGGGCTGAGATGGCATCAGATGAAGCAGTGCATGTGAGTGCCTTTAGTAAACTATAAAGTGCTCTGTGAATGCATCACTAAGGTGTAGATGGATGTTTTATGACTGCAAGATGACTGGGCTGAGTTCTGTTAGCAAGCAGAAGCTAGTAATGGCAACTGAAAACATCAATCATTATGACCAAACATCTATATTCCTATCAGTTGCTACAGGAAATAAAGTCCAGTGTTTTACAGCCCCTGGGCAAATAACATGTGATGATATTTATCAGCTAAGTGAATTACAAATTAATCACTTGTCTTTGTTCCTGTTCCTGTAGAATAAGCTTAGATCTGAAACATGGTTTCAGGCTGTTAATGAGAATCTGAAGACCCACTATCTATGGGGAATCATAGGCCCCACCTCAAGCAGATGCTGCATTTGCCACCAAGGTTCATGCTGCCTTTGTATATTAATCTCTTTGAGATTTCTGTGCTAGAATAGCAGCAGCTGCTTCCCACAGTGGAAATATTCTGGAACATCTGTATTTGAATACTAAAATGCATACAAACAGTTATGCTAACAAACTATCTGGTTGGAATAAGACAATATTTTTCTCTTTCTACAAGATATAAATTACTCATGTTCTTGCCAAAGTATAATTTCCAGCTGCAGATTTAGGCACATAGGAGTCAGTTACCTCTTGCTCTGTGACCTGAATATTTACAGAAGAATTGCATCTGACAAGTTAGTTTCATGTGATATAAAACTAGAGTAAGAAATTTGTTCATATTTCTTCAAACCACCTTTAAAGGTTTTTAGTTTAAGAAATAAAGTTTAAACTACCCAAACTATAACCACATCGATGACACTGCCATTAAATATTATGCTGAAGATTTAAACACGTTTTCCTTCCATCTAGCATGTTTCTCCCTTACCATATGTATTTTTCATAAGGGTTACATTTTGTGGGAGGATTACATGCTTATAGTGTTATACACAGAATATTCAATATAATTGCTGATTGATTCACTACATGTCATTGGAAAAACGGGAAATGTACCTGCAGCTAGTACCAGAAATATAGCATTTCTTTTTTACTGCCCAAATCTACATGTTCCATGTGTTCTCTGCCAGTTCAGTGCCCATAAACCCAAAGTCCTAGATTAACTGCCCACAACCCAATAGGCAGAGATACATAGAAGAATAAGTATAGACTCTGGAATCAGGCACTCACTGATTCAAATAACACACTGTAATAACACACATTTGGAACATCTTTGAGACTTAGTTTCCTCATCTGTAAAATGGGAATATTAATATCTCACAGAGCCTTCACGAGTACTAAATAATATAGTATTTATAATGACCCTGGTTCAGAACTCAGCAATAACAAGATGCTAAAAAATTTTAGATTTTAGTTTTTCTTCCTATCCCACCCAAGATAATACTCACTTAGCTTTTATTCATTTCAAAGATGTGATAGAAGATAACCAGAAAATAAACCATAAGGTTATGTCACCACAACTAAAAAGACAATACAAGAAGCTTGCCCCACTGATGGTAAAAAATGTCATCAACTTCATATACTGAAGACCAGCATATGATTCATACTGCTCTTCTGCAAATATATGCATAATAAAATTCACCCTTGTAGTGCAGCACCACTGGTGGGCACCTGTAATCCCAGTTACTGGGGTGGCTGAGGCAGGAAGACTGTTTGAGCCCAGGAGTTTGAGGCTACAGGGAGCTATGATCACACCACTGCACTCCAGCCTGGATGACAGAGCGAAACCCCATCTCTTAAGAAGAAGAAAAACTAAGAAAAATCCACCCTTTACTTAGGGACATTTTGGAATCCAACACATATCCAATACATAATTCAACACATATACAATTAGGTGTATATCCAACACATATACAATTAGGTGTATATCCAACACATAATCTTGGTAAATGCACTTTACTTCAAAGAATGAAAGTTTAGGCCGGCATTCGGGTGTTTGGAGTCTGTTGGTTGGTTTGTTCCTTTGTTCATTCATTCTTGCATTCAAGAAAATTCTCTAGGCCCAGAAATAAATTCATGTACCTACAGCCAACTGATTTTTGACAAAGTTGCCAAGAACATACATTGGAAAAAAAAGGTAGTCTCTTCAAAAAAAAAAAAAAAAAAGTGCTGGGAAAATTGAATATTTACATGCAGAAGGATGAGACTAGACTCCTCTTACCATATACAAAAATCAATTCAAAATAGATTAAAGACTTAGCTATAAAACCTGAAACTATGAAACTGCTAGAAGAAAACATAGTGAAAAAGCTTCATGAAATTGGGCTGGGCAAGGATTTTTAAAACATGAGCTCAAAAGCACAGGCAACAAAACCAAAAATAGACAAATGAGATTACCTCAAACTAAAAACTTTTCACAGCAAAGGAAACTATTAAGAGAGTAAAGAGACAACCTATACAATGGAAGAAAATATTTGCAAGCTATACACCTGATAAGGGATTAATATCCAGAATATGTAAGGAACTTAAACAACTCAACAAGACAAAAACAAAATAACCCAATTAAAAAATGGGCAGGTCGGGCCTGGTGGCTCACACCTGTAATCCCAGCAGTTTGGGAGGCCAAGGCAGGTGGATCCCCTGAGGTCAGGAGTTCGAGACCAGCCTGGCCAACATGGTGAAACCCCATCTCTACTAAAAATACAAAAAATTAGCCAGGCGTGGTGGTGCATGCTTATAATTCCAGCTACTCAGGAGGCTGAAACAAGAGAATCACTTGCACCAGGGAGGCAGAGGTTGCAGTGAGCTGAGATGGCGCCACTGCCCTCTAGCCTGGGCAACAAGAGCAAAACTCTGTCTCAAAAAAAAAAAAAAAAAAGGGCAAAAGACCTTAATAAACATTTCTCATAAGAAGACATATAAATGGCCAACAGGTATGAGAAAAAAAATGTTCAACATCACTAATCAAGGAAATGCAAATAAAAACCACAATGAGATACCAGTTACAAAGGCTATTATAAAAAGATACATGAAAACAAGTGTTGGTGAGGTTTTGGAGAAAAGGGAATGCTTACACGCTACTGGTGGACTTGTAAACCAGTACAACCATTATAAAAAACAAAGTGGAAGCTCCTCGAGAAACAAAAAAATAGAACTACCATATGATTCTGCAATCCCAATACTGGTTATATATCCAAAGTAAATAAAATCCGTATGTCAAGGAGATTATCTGCATTCCCATGTTCACTGTAGCACTATTTACAATGGCCAAGATAGGGTATCAACCTAAGTGTCCAACAAGAGATGAATGGATACAGAAAACGTGGTATGCATATACAATGAAATATGATTCCATCACAAGAAAATTAAAATCCTGTCATTTGTGACAACATGGACGAACCTGGAGAACATTGTGTTAAATGAAATAAGCCAGACAAAGAATGCCAAATTATGCATGATCTCATTCCTATGTGGAATCTGAAAAAAAAAAAAAGTTGGTACTCTAGAAGCAGAGAGTAGAACAGTCCTTGCCAGAGACTGCAGGGGAAGAAAAAAGGGAGGATTCTGCGGGGTTGGTTAACAGGTACAAAGTTACAATTAGATGGGAGGAATAAATTCTGGTGTTCTACTGCACAGTAAGGTGACTATGGCTAACAATAAAATACTGTATATTACAAAACAGCTAGAACAGAGGCTTTTGAATGTTTCCACCACAAATAAATGGTAAATGCATGAGGTAATGGATAAACAACTATGACTGGATTATTATACAACATAGATATGTATCCAAACATTAAATTGTACACCATAAATATGTACAATTACAATGTATCCATTAAAAAGAGAAATAAAATTTTTTAAATGAAAATTCTCCAGACTCACCTAAATATAATAACTAATCTTTGACAGCATACCAAGGTAGTCACATGGAGAAAGGATAGTCTTTTCAACAAATGCTGCTAGAACAACTGGACATCACATGCAAAAAAATGAATTTAGACACAGACCTTATACATTTAACAAAAATTAACTTGAAATTGATCACACCTAAATGTAAACTGCAAAGCTACAAAATTCAAGACAATATCAGAGAAAATCTACATGACCTTTAGATATAAGACCAAAAATATGTTCAATGAAAGAAAAAATTAAGTTGAACTTCATTAGTATTTAAAACTGTGCTATGCAAAAGATAGTGTTAAGAGAATGAAAAGTCAAGCCACAGATGGAGAGAAAATATTTGCAAAACACATATATGGTAAAAGACTTGTATCAAAAATATAAAAGCTCAATAAGAAAACAAACAACTTGGTTAAAAAATAACAAAATATCTGAAGAGACATCTCATTAAAGAAGATATGCAGATAGCAAGGAAGCATATAGAAAGATGTTCAACATCGTATGTCATTAGGGAACGGCAAACTAAAACAACAATGAGATGACACTACTTACATATTAGAATAGCTAAAATCCAAAAGAACTGACAATATCAAATGCTGACAAAAACGTGGAACAATAGAAACTCTCACTCATGGTTGGAAGGAATGAAAAATGATACAGCCACTTTGGAAGACAGTTGGGCCATTTCTTAGAAAACTCAACATGGTCTTATGATGTGTTCCAGAAACTGTACTCCCAGGTATTAACTAAAATGAGTTGAACACGTGTCCACACAAAAACCTGTGCATGACTGTTTATAACAGCTTTATTCATAATTGCTAAAAACTGGAAGCAAATAAGACATCTTTCAAAAGGTGAATGCAGAAATAAACTGTGGGATATCCATACAATGGAATATTATTCAGGGCTAAAAACAATGATCTATCAAGCTGTGAAAAGAAATGGAAGAAATTTTAAATGTATACTGCTTAGTCAAAGAGGCTTGTCTAAAAAGGCAACATATTGTATGATTCCAACTATATTACATTCTGAAAAAGTCAAATGTATAGAGAGAATAAAAAGATCAGCAGTTGCAAGGGAGTTGGGGGAATGGAGAAAAGATGGAGCACAGGGGATTTTTAGGGCAATGAAACTATTCTGCATGGTAATACGGGACACATGACATTATAAATTTGTCAAAACCCACAGAACTATACAATACAAAGAGTGAACCCTAATGTAAATATTGAACTTTAGTTAACAATTATATATCAATATTGGTTCATCAGTTGTAACAACGTACCATACTAATACAGGATATCAATAACAGGAGAAAATGATTGGGGGAGAGAGAAAGGATATGTGGAAACTCTACACTATTTGTTTAATTTTCTGTAAACCTAAAACTGCTTGAAGAAAAGTATATTGGGCCAGGTACGGTGGCGCACGCTTGTAATTCCAGCACTTTGGGAAGCCGAGATGGACAGATCACCTGAGGTCAGGAGTTTGAGAACAGCCTGACTAACGTGGTGAAACCCCGTCTCGAAAGAAAGAAAGAAAAGAAAGAGAAAGAAAGAGAAAGAAAGAAAGAAAGAAAGAAAGAAAGAAAGAAAGAAAGAGAGAGAGAGAGAGAGAGAGAGAAAGAGAGAAAGAGAGAAAGAGAGAAAGAGAGAAAGAGAGAGAGAGAGAGAGAAAGAGAGAAAGAGAGAAAGAGAGTGAGAGAGAGAGAGAGAGAGAGAAAGAGAGAAAGAGAGAAAGAGAGAGAGAGAGAAAGAGAGAGGGGGGAGGGAGGGAGGGAGGGAGGAAGGAAGGAAGGAAGGAAGGAAGGAAGGAAGGAAGGAAGGAAGGAAGGAAGGGAGGGAGGGAGGGAGGGAGGGAGGGAAAGAGAGAGAGAAGGAGAGAGAGAAGGAGAGAGAAGAGAGAGATGAGGAGAGAGAGAAGGAGAGAGAGAGAGAGAGAGAAAGAAAGAAAGAAAGAAAGAAAGAAAGAAAGAAAGAAAGAAAGAAAGAAAGAAAGAAAGAAAGAAAAGAGAAAGAGAAAAAGAAAAAGTAAGTTAGCCGAGCGTAGTGGTGCATGCCTGTAATCCCAGCTACTCAGGAGGTTGAGGCAGAATAATCGCTTGAATCTGGGAGCCAGAGGTTGCAGTGAGCCGAGCTGGCACCATTGCAAACCAGCCTGGGCAACAAGAGTGAAACTCTGTAGGAGAGGAAGAGGAAGAGGGAGATGGGGAGGGGGAGGGGGAGGGAATTTGAAAATATATAAATTGGAGTTTTCCTCCTTGGGGAAATGGGTAATTCTAGGAAACGGAAACAGCATTAGCAAAGACACAAAGTATGTCGGAGTGTGTTATGATTGAAGAATAAGAAGACATTTATACCTGGGAGCACGGGTAGTGGCTGGAGAGGAGTTTGTAAAGGTAAGTTTAGATGAATTCTGTCTGTCCATCAGTTTGTAAAATCTAAAGCATTTTTCATATATATTGTTTCATTGATTATTATAACAAACCTTTTAAGTGTACATTATTATTTCACCCATTGGTGAGATAAGTCTAGACTCAAAGAGGCAAAGACTCAAAAGAGATAAAGTGGCATGTCTAAAAGTACACAATTAATAACAACACCAGGGTTCAGATCCACATATGTCAGACTCTAGCCCTTGCGCTCTTTTGACTACATAGTTTAGCCTCTATTGATGAATTTGCAATCCCCACAGATAGGGAATGGAAGCCACAAAAGGTTTAAGTGGGGAAGCGACATGACCATTTGTACTTTCACATATTTCTATGAAGTAGATGAAAACTAGGAAGATCTGTAATCACAACAGCAACAAAATACTGTATAAAATAATGACTAACAAAGAATACAATTGCACTAATTTTAAGCACTAATTTAAGCACTAGTAATACTTTTAAGTAGTTTTTTTTTTAAGCACTAACAATACTTAAAGTAGGTTTTGGTTTTTTTTTTCTTTTTTCCTTTTGAGACAGAGTCTCGCTCTGTCGCCCAGGCCTGGAGTGCAGTGGCACAATCTCAGCTCACTACAACCTCCGCCTCCCAGGATCACATGATTCTCCTGCCTCAACCTCCCAAGTAGCTTGGATTACAGGTATGTGCCACCATGCACAGCTAATTTTTTTTTTTGTTTGTATTTTTAATAGAGATAGGGTTTTACCATGTTGGCCAGGCTGGTCTTGAACTCCTGACCTCAGGTGATCCACCTTCTTCAGCCTCCCAAAGTGTTGGGATTACAGGCATGAGGCACCACGCCTGGCCTAGGGTAGTTTTTAAGGCCATTCACAAATGCTGACTTCTCTCTGTCCAGGCAGGTAAGATTACACATTGCTGCCTGCATGAAGTCAGATGTAGGTGACTATGTGACCTGCTGTGGCTAATAAATAGGATCACTTCCAGGTAAAGCTTTAGAAATCAATGCATGTATCACCACATTCTCTTTGCTATAGACTGTTCCAACAGAGTTGATCTTCGAGGGAGAATGATGGCAATGTGGAATAGATCCCTGGCTGATCTGTAATGAATATACAGTGGGCACAAGAAATAAACCTTTGTTGTTTTAAGCTACCAAAATGTTGAGATTGTTATTGTAGTATATCCTGGTCAATCCTGACCAATACAATACTGAGCATAAATTAATAATTTCATGCTCCAGTTATCATAGTTATAGTTAACACTATCTAGTGATTCTACATGTGCCAATTAACACAGATCTCCGGATGATAAAATTTTGCACATTTTTATAGAAAAAACAAATTTAAGAATTAGGTTCTAAAATCAGAGATTTAGCTAATCTTTGAAAACTTGTATTAATTTAGATACAAAGGTCTGCCTGGTAGTAATTTATCCAGATTGCAGGGCTTTCAGGGAGAATCAATAGCTACTCAAAAATAAACCTGTAGAAACAGAAAACTGAATCATGTTCTTGGAGTTTAGTCTTAAATGACATATACTCTCTATTTAATGAGAGTATTACCGCCTGAAAATCTACTCTTAATGCAACTGAGCTGATGAAATAATTGTATATAAAAGGTTAAATAATGTTCATAAACTTTGAGTTGCTTACTCAATAGTCACACAAAATTAATTGCACAAGAATAACCAAATACATTTTATAATCTATATTATTGAAGACACTGGCCATGATATCACCCAATATCATCTTTACAAGGATGATGGAAATTTTTTTTTCAGATCTCAGTGCTTCCACCGAGCAGCTACTGTGGTTTTTATCTTAAGAAAAATGTGAATCTTTGAAGTGATCACATTTACTTCTTTGCGGGGCCACCAGTAAGCTTGTGACCAGATGCAGAGCCTCCCTTTAACAACCAGATAGAATCCTAAAGTATGAACATAGTCTGCCCTAGTTTCAGTTCATCATTTGGCCCTAATCCTTTCATTATTCTGATCTCTCCCATTTTAGGATTTGCTCCCACAGATCCTTCTTGGATCAAAGTGGACCAATCAATGAAATATACACACAAAAAACACAATTAAATATTAAGAATCTTGGTAGGGAAAAAACTTCCTGAATGGGATCTCTAAAAACTGTGAACTCACATCCATGGACTACAAAGAAGAGGCTTAAATACCACATAAACAGGGAAATTTTTAATTACATGGTCTTTAATGGTCTTAAATTATTTCCATACTGTATGTGCTCAATAGCTGGTGTTGGCTTTACTACCATCAATCTAACCAGTTTGTTCCAATGCCTAAGCCTAGGGTTGGAGGTATATTTTGCAATCATTGCTGAATAGAAAATAGTGATTTGTACATATCTAAATTCTTTTCTACCTTAATAGTGGGAATAGTTGGTTTGATTCTATTACTCTGAGCTTAGAGAGCTGTTAGTGATAGTTACAGCTTCTCCATGGTAACCTGTCAGCCTTTTCTAATGCTGTGGGACCAGAGGAGCTTTCATAATAATTATTTTTATCAAAATTATATTAGGGTTGGAAGAACAATATGTCAGAAAGATCTATTGCCTAGACCTAAGAGTTACTATCACAGGTGATAAATTATTTATAATGCACAGCATTAATACAGCAATCTTTTCAAATCAAGAATTTGTAAATGTCCTTTGCAGATGCAAATTAACAGATTAATAAGAAAACAAGCTTTCTGGTATGAGAAGCTGGAATGACAGATTAGCTATTAAGAGCAATTTATAGGTCATAAGATATGAAAGTTGGCAAGAAACACTACCTCTGCTGGCTCTATAAATAGTAAAACTGCATTTAGTTTCCCAGAGGTATCCTGTTAGACATTTTAATTATACCATAAAAACTTCCAGAATTTATAATGATTTCATTTTTTTAAAAACTTGATGCTCAATGTAAACTTGATGCAATACAACAGGCATCTGTGCTATGTGCTATAAATGCCAACTTGCAGCCAATGAAGAATGCATGCTACTTCCTCCTGAAGGACTATAAATGGTGAGGCTGATGAAAACATCGGAGGAAATAAATGTTACTCCCTGACACCTCCTCCAGGATATTTAAGGATTCTCCTCTTTCACATGCTAACACCTTCCATTGTAGCCATGCTATCTATCTAGGAAGATGTTTACAAAAGACTGCCTTCTAGCTGGGCAAGGGAAGGCCGAGGCTAGAAGGATTGCTTGAGCCCAGTGAGACCCTGTTTCTCAAAAACACAAACAAACAAACAAACAAACAGAAAACAAAAAATGAACTCCATTCTATGTAGCTCTTTGGCCACAAAGTGATGACTACATAAAACTTCTAGAGTCTTGATAGTTCTATCAGGGAGTCGAGTTTGTTTGGGGTTAAATTCTCTCACTTACTTGAAATAATTAAGATTATTTTTGGAAATTTATTTCCTACTCTCAGTCTCACCTAAATTTTCATTTTTACTTGGGGGAAGTGGAGGGTGGATAACCTAGCTTCACAAGCATTTTCAATGATACAATTCACTAGTTTCTTATGGAATAATTTGACCTGGATTACGAAACATATTCTATCACGATGCTATCCAATCAAAACTGTTCCAGTCCACACTTGCCAGCCAACCTGAATTTCAGTGGGCTATAAAACATTATTCTGTAGGGGGTTGGAATGTAGTCAATCACCCTTCAAAGACAGTATTTACACCAAATCATAAAATCTGGCTTTGGCAGGGCAGGATATAATGAAGAAACTCAGAGAGAGAGAGATGGAAAACACACACGTGTACAAGTGCACATATGAGAGGCAGAGAAAACGTTTCTGGAAGGAAGAAAACAAGAAACCTTTAAATTGGGTGGAAAGGGATCCTCAAGGTTCCTGGAGAGATTTTAGAGAATTAAGAAACAACTGAGAACTTCTGGCTTCCATCCATGAAAGAATATCATTACAGCCTTCCTGCTAAAAAAGATAGCTCCTAATATAGGCTAAGACCTCCTGAAATGCATGGCTTTTGAATGTTCAGGAACAAATGACATCCAATCTCAGCTCTCTGTACTTTCACTAATTCTAGCAGGTTTAACCTCTATCCCCTGTTGAATGATTCCAAACCCAGATTTCACAACAAACAAGAGACAGAGAATTTTACAGCTGGAGGAGGCCTTACAGATCACCCAATCTACAGATTTTCAAACTTTGTTTAAACCAAATTACAAATACATGTTATTTGTATGATTAAAAGTATAGCTGTTTAGGTTAAGTTGGACTAGGATCTACTTTTCTCCTCAAGCAGCCCTTAAGGAAACCTGTGGCACTCTGTAGGACTCTTCAGAGCAGAGTTTGAAAACCACTTACCAATAAACCCCTTCAATGTCCTTTTTTTTTTTTTTTTTTTTTTTTTTAATGTTGTAGAGACTGAGTCTTGCTCTGTCACCCAGGAGTACAGGAATGTAATCATAACTCACTGCAGCCTTGAACTCTTGGGTTCAAGTGATTCCCCCACCCTCAGCCTTCTGAGTAGCTGGGACTACAGACACATACCACTATGCCCAGCTAATATTTTTATTTTTGGTAAAGATGGGGTCTCACTACATTGCCCAGGCTGGTCTCCAGTCTGGCCTCAAGCAATCCTCCCGCCTTAGCCTCCTGAGTAGCCAGGATTTCAGGTATGAGCTATCATGCTTGGCCCCCTCAATGTATTCAGGTGTAGAAACTACGACCAAGAGAGTTCAACTATCTTGGCTGAAGGTCAGCCCACTAATGACCAGTGAAGGCAGGACCAGAGCCAGGTCTTCAGGACCCCAGCTGGTACCCTCCTCATACTGCTTTGATGACATTCTATTAGGCCATTTCTCTGTCACCTCAAATCAAGTCCTCATTGTCTTTGCCAACGCTCTTCTACTCTTTTGGCTTCCATAACTAATATAAGAAGCAAGTGCTATCATGATTTCTTCCAGTCAAAACTCAGCATTTTCATTGCCTTTTTCTTGTTCTTTGACACTTTCCTTCAGCAGCCATCCAAGAGCAGCTTTATTAGACTCCTGAAATTATAATGATACTAGTTTTCATTTAATTATTTTTATTTTAATGCCAATTATCTATATGCAGGATCTATTTAGAATTTCTGACAATTTTAAATAATACTTTAAAAAATTAACAATGTTAACAGATGGTATTTTAATACATTTTAAAACATAGTGCTATACTCTCTAAAATCTCAGCCAGCTATTACTGGCAAATTCAATGGCAAACTTAGATAACTTCAATTAAACTTTAGTAACTTTTCTAACAACTACTGATTCTGTTCCCTGCATAATAATGGACTTAGAAATCATAGGGGCTAATACAGTGATTAGAACTGCCTAGGTTTGAATCCTGTGTCTACTGGCTACTTTCCCTTAATTAAGGAAGTTACTCTCTCTGTCTTTGTTTCGTTATCTATAAAATGGGGGTAATGATATCCACCTTATGGGTTTGTTATGACCACACATTTGAAGAGCTTAGAAATTATGTCTGACACATAGCAAGTATTTAATCACTAGTAGCTATTATTACAGATACTAAATACCAATAAAACTGAGTACATTAAGCAATTTAAAGTCATACATTTACATTAATTTAATCTGTTTTGTATATTTATTTAAAATTTAAATGTACCAAATTACTGCCCTCCTTCTTCCTCATATTAATGAGAAAACCTAGAAATGTCATTTCCCTTGTGTGGCATTTGTCAGTGTTCCTTTGGTACAGAAATTATTTGGGTATGCAAGCGCATAAATATTCCTTTTGGAAATCCCCAAAGAAAGAAGTCATTATGCCAAGATCTTTTTTTTTTTTTTTTTTTTTGAGACGGAGTCTCGCTCTGTCGCCCAGGCTGGAGTGCGGTGGCGCGATCTCAGCTCACTGCAAGCCCCACCTCCTGGGTTCACACCACTCTCCTCAGCCTCCCGAGTAGCTGGGACTACAGGCGCCCACCACCTCACCCGGCTGGTTTTTTGTATTTTTAGTAGAGGCGGGGTTTCACCGTGGTCTCGATCTCCTGACCTCGTGATCCACCCGCCTCGGCCTCCCAAAGTGCTGGGATTACAGGCGTGAGCCACCACGCCCGGCCTATGCCAAGATCTTAAAACAGAAGATAATATGTTCACTGAAGAAAAATTAAATTTTTAATTAAGATCCTAAGTTACATTTTTAAATTTTCTTTTACCGATTTCCTCAGGTGATTCTGATAGTAAAATTATTATTTTTGATTTGCTTACCATAAAAATACACAAGTTAACATTAAATATAGGTTATACTGATAGATACAATTTCTAATTACAACTATGATCAAATTATTCATATTAATTTTAAATTTTTCAGTGGTATGCTTGTTTTAAATGAAGATTAATACTAAAAGTATGTGCTAAGTTTCAAAGGAAATATGTTCTGTAACAAAAAAGAAATGATTCATGTATATTCTATTTAACATAATAAGAAAAGGTATAGGGTGCAGATGAAGGGAGGGAGGCATAGCATGAGACAGTTGAGATGGAAGCTTCCTGATGATGTCTTACTCATCTCTGTAACTCGGGGTCTAGCATAATGCCTAGCACCTAGCAGATGCTCAGCAAACACTTGAGGAATCAAATCGACAGTCATGGGACTTTAGGTCTGCACAAGGATATAAAAGAAAACTCCATCCCTCCAAAGTAAGAATGTCAGAATGAATATGTGGTACCAATGTCTTTCAACTCCTAGTCCTCCGTAAGCAAAATTCAGCTACACAAAAATTCACTCTTGTTTATTTTTCCCTACAGCTGCAAGAATATGAAACCCATAAACAGAGGCTGTTTCTGAGCTGCCATCTTGTCTGTCTACACAGAACTCACAGTCCCTCATATCTGCTCTTGTTTTTCTACCTGCTGCTCTCCATGCTCTTAATCAATCTTACAAAATCTATTCCTTTTTACCTTTGTAAAGGTAAAATGATTAAACAAGACATGAAATGATTAAACACAGCTGCTATTATGTTTGTTATAATACTCTTTTTCCTAACAATTGTAATGGTATCCAAAATCATAGTCTGAGAAAATTAATAGAACACAAATTCTTACTAGGTATAAATAAAATCTTTCTTAGAAAAAAATGATCTAGTAGTAAGTATGACTACTATTCACTGAGCACCAGGCATACCGTATTTAATAAAATCAAAGTTGCTGTCAATTATAAGAATTTACAATATGTACCACAAATAAAGGAAAAAATTGTTGTAATTAAATAACTACAGTATGTTTACTTACAGATTATAAGACCATCTTGATTTCAGAGATATTAAAATGTAAAAAAAGTATACCTTAGAGGTCAATGAATTATGATCTATCAGATGCTTTATTTACATT
Organism: Papio anubis; assembly: GCF_008728515.1. Lineage (NCBI taxonomy): Eukaryota > Metazoa > Chordata > Mammalia > Primates > Cercopithecidae > Papio > Papio anubis. Next base: position 22,566,490 of record NC_044991.1, on the reverse strand, counting down.
ATCTCAAATACCCACAGGATCCCCAGAGGTAAGAATTTTACCCTCATTTTGCAGATGAGGAAACAAATATTAAGTGACTGGTCCAAAGTCAAATAACTAATAAACAGCAAGTTTGGGATTTAAATCCAGGCCTCCCTGACTGCAAATCTGTGCATTTCCATCATATTGCACTCCTTCCTCCAGAAATCTCACAAAAAAAATAAAAAACAAAAAATGAGAAAGAAGGCAAGGACATTTTCTCTAAAAAGGACTCTATTAGTTCTGTTTACAATTTAAGTGCTTAGAATAGCTTAGCAAGCAAATGTTTCTAGTTTGTAATATTTTTTTAAAATGGTATTGTCAAATCCTATCATAAAATGGATATAGACTTAGAATTTTATTAAGACTAAGGAAGAAAAAATCTGCAACAATTCTATTACACTGATTTTTTTGAGCAACTTACAATTTTTTACTGCCTCCCCCCTAGATATAAAAATTACCTTTGGAAGTCTTCAAGTTTGCCAACCTGCCCATAAGTGTAGAAAGAGATGCATGTTATTTGATTAATATTATCCTCAGGATTATATATAAATGCAAATATATGGAATGAAAAGCTTTGAGAATGTTCCTAGCCTAGGTCTGGCTAATGTGTCTGGCTTGCCTGAAAAATCCCTCAAAGCTGCACCCGAATACCTGTAACTACAGACATTAAGAGGATGGGCTATGCTTCGGGTATAAGTTTATTCCATTCAGGGATACAGATGGTTTTCAGCAGTGACACTGGGCTGTGAGTTCAGAGGACCATTTAAATGTGCCTTAGTAATGCATGTGTGATGAGAGCTCTACAGGAAGAAAGAATTAGATCAACTCCTAGAATGGCAGGGCACATTTCTAGAAGGTTCCATTCAAAGTATTATTAAATAGAGACTGCTGGAAATCATGTAGTTTTATGGAAACCTCAGAAGCCTCTTTCTGAAAAACTCTGGGATTAGGAATGGTTTACTCTGCTGCTAGTAAATGGTGAAAGAAGAGGTGATGACTGGGTCAGTATTAAAGAGAGAAATCAATGGAAGGCAGAGGTGAGGTGCTGAGTGATGGTACTTCTGATGGTGTCCCACTCCAGATGGGAGTAGGATACAGCCCTTTCCTGTTCTGGCTTCTTCCCAAGAAAGTAGCAGCACATTTTCCCCACAAAGCACATGTTGTACCATTTCTAATTACACCTAATCAGCTTATTAGCTTATTTTACCTAATGTTATAGTTCAAAACAGTAGGAGAGAGGGAATAAATAAAGAACAGGAGGGTAAATAAATGTTTTGTTTCCCAAATTCTAAGATTACTCTACTGGTAGTGACTTTATTCTGTAGTTGTTTATGTGGCTGTAATATAAGAAAAATACATAGAAATGTTGAATAGAGGAACTATCACTGAGCAAGAGTGAGAGGAACTATCATTCAGTGAGGGTAAGAGGTTAAAGTTAACTTGTTATCTATAGAGGGATGCAAAATAAAGGCTGGAAAGAAGTGAAAAATACTAACCTATCAAAATAATTTGTCATAAATGTTAAAGTATGATAATTTGAATTTCATTTAAAAAACACAGAATCTTTATTTGCATTTGATGAGCTATCAGAAAGACATAACTTTGATTTTAACATAATTTTTGGTATAACAAAATTAAACTTCCTGAACCAATGGTAAAAGGCAGAGGCCACTATACACAACCACTATATACTATACACACTATACACAACACTATACACTGTAGGCTCCCCTCAGAATTTGTCACTGCTTCTGAGCACATCCAGATGTGTCCAGGTGGGTTACATTTCCCCCAGGATGCTTCTTCCAATATCATCTCTCTAACAAGATAAATAGTAGTCCTCATACTTCTCATGGGTGCCATCAAAGGCAAACCAGAGTACAGCATTAAACACGTGTTAGGTACTTGAGAGCAATGTGGTGATTAAGTCAGCTGGGGGCATCAAGGACGTGCTTCAGGGGTTTGGTAATAAGAGTCTGGGAGATATATTCATCATTGGATACTTAATAAAATCCTCTGCATAACAATGCCCACTGGGAACGCTAAGTAACTTGCACATATTGTGAATACCAGCTGCATTCAAAGGTGATCAGCCTCGCCACAATGGCAGAATCTAGACTTACATTGTAAGCACTCTGCTTTAAGAAACATCAAGAAAACAAATGTTTGCAAAGCAAAGTTTATTCAGTTGATTTATTCACCACTCAACAACACTGAGTGCCTACTATGTGCTAGGTCCAAGAAATAGAAAAACAAATGAGACAAGGCATCTGCTCCAAACTTGCTCACAGTTTAGGCAGAGGCAGACTGGAAAAAAGTAAGTGCAATAGACTTCTAGGTAAATAGAGCAAATGGAAACCCCTAGTTTGCAACTTCTGCTAGAAACCCTAGTAAAACAATAGTGAAAAAAAGTGTTTTAAGGCTATAAGCCCATAAAAACAAAAAGACTGAAAAAGATGACAGTAGATGAAAGATATCCACAAAATTTTAGAAGATGGAAAACAGATGGATGAATGGTAGCTAATTTAGTAGGACAGGGAAAACGGAAACCAAACTGCCTGCAAGGAAAGGTGCCAATAAAAGGCAAGTCAAGCCCAGCTGCAGGACCCTGGAAAGGAGCAGGAATTGAGACACTAAGGGCTTCTGAAGTTCAGGGGAAGAGGTACAGGTCTGAAAACAGAGGATGGGATATAAATTTATATAAAAAGCAACTTATATAAAAAGGACGCTAGGTCTGCTCCCCTAATCTGGCAAAAGATGGGGGCTAAGATGGGGGCCTACTGTCTGGAGATGTTTAGAGATGAAGACGGAAATGAAATGCTACACTAAAAACAGGAGGGGTCAGTGAAAGTCTGCATCCCGAATAGTGAGATTCTCCTCACCCAGTATCCTTCTCACATTACAAGCCCCTTTGTTCTGCTCAGTTTCCAGAATGCTGGCAGTCATGCTGGAAGCGCCTGTGGAAATTGGCCCAAAGAAAAGATGTGCACAGACTAACATGAGGGGGATTCCCCAAATAAGAAAAACCTCACAATCTTTTCAACCTTCATTGAAACCCATCTGTGAACAAGGGCCACCCAACCACACATAGGCACTAATTCGTTTTTAGTGCCTCACTCCTCATATGAGCAAAGATTACTAGACATTTGAGGAAAACTCTAATTTGAAAGACAGTGATCAAAGTGAACAAACAGAAAAAAGGAACTCAGGGGAAAATGAAAGGGCTGAAAAAAAAAGACCTTCAAAAAAAAAAATACAAAGTCTTGCCAGGCACAGGAAGTGCATGCCTGTAATCCCAGCACTTTGGGAGGCTGAGGTGGGAGGATCGCTTGAGGCCAGAAGTTCAAGACCACCCTGGGCAACACAGCAAGAACTCATCTCAAAAATAACAAATGCATATGCGTGTAAAGTCTTCAGAGACATAACATACTACAGCCATGCACCTTTTGAGTGCCATACAAAAGGAACATTCATAAAACGAGAGAAGTCTTCAGAATTTTAAATGATAGCATAAAATAATACATGAAGCAGAACAAATCCAAGAATACTACTACTTCACAGGAAATAAGATTTTTTAAAAATCAAAAAAAATCATAAGGAAAGGGGAAGAAAGATAAAATTACAGGATCAACCCCAGAAGCCTAACAGCTCACTAATATGAGTTTATATATAGAAAACAAAGAAAATGGTGAGGAAGAAATTATCAAAAACTTAAGAATTATTTTTTCCCAGAAATTGAACACATGAGATTCTACACAAAGGGAAAAAAAAAAAAAAAAAAAAAAAAAAAAAAAAAAAAAAAAAAAAAAAAAAAAAAAAAAAAAAAAAAAGACCTTCTGTGAAATTTCAGGTCACCAGGGACAAAGGGAAGATCTCCAAATATTCTAGTAGAATTTGGCTTCTCAACAGTAACTGAAAGGTAAAACACAATGGATAAAATACCGTCAAAATCCTGGGAAAATGGCATTCCAATCTAGAATTCTATTCCTAGCCAAACTACCAATCAAGCTTGAAGGTAGAATTAAAGAATTTTAATACACTTAAAGTCTCAAAAACTTTACCTATATTTTGCTAAGGCAAAAAGAGAATATTTAAAGAAAAAAAAAAGAGTGCCATCATAATCAGTCAATTAACTGGGTGTAGCACTCAGCTTTGCTTTTCTTATCAGGAAGCTTAAGTAGTTTCAAAAAGATTCAACAAATCTAGATATTACTAGAGCATGGTGGTGGGCACTTTATAAGCAACAGAATTAAGAAGGTACTGTTATTCCCCATTTTACAGTTTAGGCATAAAGAGGTGAAGTAAATTGTCCATGGTCACCATGGTCACACAGCTGAAAGGTGTCAGAGATTCAAAGCCAAGCTGGCTGTGCCCACAACCTGCTCTCTTACCTGCAGTGTGCATTCTAATAGCTTCTTAAAATAACAGTTACCATCTGCTGAGGGGTTATTTTGTGTTAAGTACTGGTCTAAACATTTTACATGTATTAATGCATTTAATCTTCACCACAATTCTATAAGACAGATACTATTTTCATCCCCACTTTATAGCAGAGAGGTTAAGTAACTTGCCCAAGGCCATTCAATTAGTAAGATTCTGTGCTAGGATTTGAGCCCAGTCATTCCAGCTCAAGATCTTGTCCTCTGTCACCACTAGACCATATCACCTCTGAAGTTATCTGGATTCCTCTAAATCTGTTTCCTTATGTCTAATGATGAGTATGTACTTCTGAATCTACCTCTGAGGTATGTTAGTGTAGCAAATGGTGGCCAACCAACATGTTTTATTTGGCTCACACAGTATGTTGTTTAATTAGGAAACTCACGTGAAAATCCAGCTTTCCAATTTCCGTGAAAACAACAACAATAAAATAACAACAGATCTGACAACACTGACCCATATTCCCACATAGGAAAAGTCACCTAACTGAATAGTGGCTATCTCTATTAGAGAGTATGTATGCATTTTCAAGTTCCCCACAGATCCCATCACTCCCCATATCTAAACACATTTCACTCATCCGCAGTACTGCCTGGTTCCTTTGGGAGCTCGTGTTTTAAGGCCCCTGTTCTTATTTTGGGTCTGTCCCACTCTGGGCCACATTTTCTGTCACCTGCACAACAGCCTCTACCCTCTACATTCTTCTAATTCTACTCATTGTCCTAAACTATAGCTCTGAATATGCCATCCCCTTGCTTCAGAACCTTTGATAACTTCCCAGTGCATATGATTCTAACCCCTAGGCCTGGCAAGTAACGATTTTCACAGTGTAATTCCCACCACCTTTTTAGTATCATCTCCCTCCTCAGAACCTAGACCTCCTGGCATATTTGTTGCTCTCTGAACAATCACCTCATTTCCTGCTTCTAAGCCATGGTTCATAATTGCATTAAAATTTTAATTATAAGAAACATGTTTAAATGCAGGTTTACTTGTTTCAAATTATGCTGAAGATGTCTTCGAAAATCCTGGTTATAAAATAAATGGATAAATAAAGAATTACCAGCTAAAAAGAGATGAAATAATTGGTTTAGAAATTACACAGTTCTGGTTACTATAGAAGATGGCCGAATAGGAAAAGCTCCAGCCTCCAGCTCCCAGAGTGAGCGACACAGAAGACGGGTGATTTCTGCATTTTCAACTGAGGTACCGGGTTCTTCTCACTGGGGTGTGCTGGACAGTCGGTGCTGATCAGTGGGTGCAGCACAACCAGAGAGAGCTAAAGCAGGCTGAGGCATTGCCTCACCTGGGAAGCACAAGGAGGAAGGGAATTCCTTTTCCTAGCCAAGGGAAACACAGACACACAACACCTGGAAAATAGGGTAACCCCCATCCTAATACTGTACTTTACCAAGGGTCTTAGCAAATGGCACACCAGGAGATTATATCCCACGCCTGGCCCGGAGGGTCCCACGCCCACGGAGCCTCCCTCATTGCTAGCGCAGCAGTCTGAGATCTAACTGCAAGGCGGCAGCGAGGCTGGGAGAGGGGCACCCGTGATTGCTGAGGCTTAAGTAGGTAAACAAAGCCGCCTAAAAGCTCAAACTGGGTGGAGACTACTGCAGCTCAAGGAGGCCTGCCTGCCTCTGTAGACTCCACCTCTGGGGACAGGGCATAGCTAAACAAAAAGCAGCAGAAATCTCTGCAGATGTAAATGTCCCTGTCCAACAGCTTTGAAGAGAGCAGCGGTTCTCCCTACATGGAGGTTGAGATCTGAGAAGGACAGACTGCCTGCTCAAGTGGGTCCCTGACTCCTGAGTAGCCTAACTGGGAGACATCCCCCACTAGGTGGAGACTGCCACCTCACACCTTGTACGGCTGGGTACACCTCTGAGACAAAGCTTCCAGGGCAAGAATCAGACAGCAACACTTGCTGTTCAGCTATATTCTATCTTCTGCAGCCTCCGCTGCTGATACCCAGGCAAACAAGGTCTGGAGCGGACCTCAAGCAAACTCCAACAGACCTACAGCTGAGGGTCCTAACTGTTAGAAGGAAAACTAACAAAGAGAAAGGACACCCACACCAAAACCCCATCAATACGTCACCATCATCAAAGACCAAAGACAGATAAAATCACAAAGATGGGGAAAAAGCAGTGCAGAAAAGCTGCAAATTCAAAAAATCAGAGCGCATCTCCCCCTCCAAAGAAACACAGCTCATCGCCAGCAATGGAACAAAGCTGGATGGAGAATGACTTTGACGAGTTGAGAGAAGAAGGCTTCAGTTGATCAAACTTCTCAGAGCTAAAGGAGGAACTACGTACCCAGCACAAGAAACTAAAAACCTTGAAAAAAGAACGGAAGAATGGATAACTAGAATAACCAATGCAGAGAAGTCAATAAACGAACTGACAGAGATGAAAATCATGACACAAGAAATACGTGACAAATGCACAAGCTTCAGTAACCGACTCAATCAACTGGAAGAAAGAGTATCAGTGCTTGAAGATCAAATGAATGAAATGAAGAGAGAAGAGAATTTTAGAGAAAAAAGAGTAAAAAGAAATGAACAGAGCCACCAAGAAATATGGGATTATGTGAAAAGACCAAATCTACATCTGATTGGTGTGTCTGAAAGTGACAGGGAAAATGGAACCAAGTTGGAAAACACTCTGCAGGATACTATCCAGGAGAACTTCCCCAACCTAGCAAGGCAGGACTATATTCAAATTCAGGAAATAAAGAGAACACCACAAAGATACTCCTTGAGAAGAGCAACTCCAAGACACATAATTGTCAGATTCACCAAAGCTGAACTGAAGGAAAAAATGTTAAGGGCAGCTAGAGAGAAAAGTCGGGTTACCCACAAAGGGAAGCCCATCAAACTAACAGTGGATCTCTCAGCAGAAACTCTCCAAGCCAGAAGAGAGTGGGGGCCAATATTCAACATTCTTAAAGAAAAGAATTTTAAACCCAGAATTTCATATCCAGCCAAACTAAGTTTCATCAGTGAAGGAGAAATAAAATCCTTTACAGACAAGCAAATCCTTAGAGATTTTGTCACCACCAGGCCTGCCCCACAAGAGATCCTGAAGGAAGCACTAAACATGGAAAGGAACAACCAGTATCAGCCATTGCAAAAATATGCCAAAATGTAAAGACCATTGATGCTAGGAAGAAACTGTATCAACTAACAAGCAAAATAACCAGCTAATATCATAATGACAGGATCAAGTTCACACATAATAATATTAACCTTAAATGTAAATGGGCTAAATGCTCCAATTAAAAGACACAGACTGGCAAATTGGATAAAGAGTTAAGACCCATCAGTTTGCTGTATTCAGGAGACCCATCTCACGTGCAGAGACACACATAAGCTCAAACTAAAAGGATGGAGGAAGATTAAGCAAATGGAAAACAAAAAAAGGCAGGGGTTGCAATTCTAGTCTCTGATAAAACAGACTTTAAACCATCAAAGATCAAAAGAGACAAAGAAGGCCATTACATAATGGTAAAGGGATCAATTCAACAGGAAGAGCTAACTATCCTAAATATATATGCACCCAACACACGAGGACCCAGATTCATAAAGCAAGTCTTTGGAGACATACAAAGAGACTTAGACTCCCATACAATAATAATGGGAGATTTTAACACCCCACTGTCAATATTAGACAGATCAACAAGAGAGAAAGTTAACAAGGATATCCAGGAATTGAACTCAACTTTGCACCAAGTAGACATAATAGACATCTACAGAACTCTTCACTCCAAATCAACAGAATACACATTCTTCTCAGCACCACATTGCACTTACTCGGAAATTGACCACATAGTTGGAAGTAAAACACTCCTCAGCAAATGTACAAGAAGAGAAATTATAACAAACTGTCTCTCAGACCACAGTGCAATCAAACTAGAACTCAGGACTAAGAAACTCAATGAAAACCACTCCACTACATGGAAGTTGAACAACCTGCTCCTCAATGACTACTGGGTACATAATGAAATGAAGGCAGAAATAAAGATGTTCTTTGAAACCAATGAGAACAAAGATACAATATACCAGAATCTCTGGGGTGCAATAAAGCAGTGTGTAGAGGGAAATTTACAGCACTAAATGCCCACAAGTGAAAGCAGAAAAGATCTAAAATTGACACCCTAACATCACAATCAAAAGAACTAGAGAAGCAAGAGCAAACACATTCAAAAGCTAGCAGAAGGTAAGAAATAATTAAGATCAGAGCAGAACTGAAGGAGATAGAGATACAAAAAACCCTCCAAAAAATCAATGAATCCAGGAGTTGGTGTTTTGAAAAGATCAACAAAATTGACAGACCGCTAGCAAGACTAATAAAGAAGAAAAGAGAGAAGAATCAAATAGATGCAATAAAAAATGATAAAGGGGATATCGCTACCCACCCCACAGAAATACAAACTACCATCAGAGAATACTATAAACACCTCTATGCAAATAAACTAGAAAATCTAGAAGAAATGGATAAATTCCTGGACACTTACACTCTCCCAAGACTAAACCAGGAAGAAGCTGAATTCCTGAATAGACCAATAGCAGGCTCTGAAATTGAGGCAATCATTAATAGCCTACCAACCAAAAAAAGTCCAAGACCAGATGGATTCACAGCTGAATTCTACCAGACGTACAAGGAGGAGCTGGTACCATTCCTTCTGAAACTATTCCAATCAATAGAAAAAGAAGGAATCCTCCCTAACTCATTTTTTGAGGCCAACATCATCCTGATACCAAAGCCTGGCAGAGACACAACAAAAAAAGACAATTTTAGACCAATATCCCTGATGAACATCGATGCAAAAATCCTCAATAAAATACTGGCAAACTGGATCCAGCAGCACATCAAAAAGCTTATCCACCATGATCAAGTGGGCTTCATCCCTGGGATGCAAGGCTGGTTCAACATTTGCAAATCAATAAACGTAATCCAGCATATAAACAGAACCAAAGACAAAAACCACATGATTATCTGAATAGATGCAGAAAAAGCCTTTGACAAAATTCAACAGCCCTTCATGCTAAAAACTCTCAATAAATTCGGTATTGATGGGACATATCTCAAAATAATAAGAGCTATTTATGACAAACCCACAGCCAATATCATACTGAATGGGTAAAAACTGGAAGCATTCCCTTTGAAAACTGGCACAAGACAGGGATGCCCTCTCTCACCACTCCTGTTCAACATAGTGTTGGAAGTTCTGGCCAGGGCAATCAGGCAAGAGAAAGAAATAAAGGATATTCAGTTAGGAAAAGAAGAAGTCAAATTGTCACTGTTTGCAGATGACCTGATTGTATATTTAGAAAACCCCATCATCTCAGCCCAAAATCTCCTTAAGCTGATAAGCAACTTCAGCAAAGTCTCAGGATACAAAATCAATGTGCAAAAATCACAGGCATTCTTATACACCAATAACAGACAAACAGAGAGCCAAATCATGAATGAACTCCCATTCACAATTGCTTCAAAGAGAAAAAATACCTAGGAATCCAACTTACAAGGGATGTGAAGGACTTCTTCAAGGAGAACTAGAAACCACTGCTCAGAGAAATCAAAGAAGACACAAACAAATGCAAGAACATACTATGCTCGTGGATAGGAAGAATCAATATTGTGAAAATGACCATACTGCCCAACGTAATTTATAGATTCAATGCCATCCCCATTAAGCTACCAATGACTTTCTTCACAGAATTGGAAAAAACTGCTTTAAAGTTCATATGGAACCAAAAAAGAGCCCGCATTGCCAAGACAATCCTAAGTTAAAAGAACAAAGCTGGAGGCATCACGCTACCTGACTTCAAACTATACTACAAGGCGACAGTAACCAAAACAGCATGGTACTGGTACCAAAACAGAGATATAGACCAATGGAACAGAACAGAGCCCTCAGAAATAATACCACACATCTACAGCCATCTGATCTTTGATAAACCTCAGAAAAACAAGAAATGGGGAAAGGATTCCCTATGTAATAAATGGTGCTGGAAAAATTGGCTAGCCATAAGTAGAAAGCTGAAATTGGATCCTTTCCTTACTCCTTATACGAAAGTTATTTCAAGATGGATTAGATACTTAAATGTTAGACCTAAAACCATAAAAACCCTAGAAGAAAACCTAGGTAATACCATTCAGGACATAGGCATGGGCAAGGACTTCATGTCTAAAACACCAAAAGCAATGGGAACAAAAGCCAAAATTGAGAAATGGGATCTAATTAAATTAAAGAGCTTCTGCACAGCAAAAGAAACTACCATCAGAGTGAACAGGCAACCTACAGAATGGGAGAAAATCTTTGCAATCTACTCATCTGACAAAGGGCTAATACCCAGAATCTACAGAGAACTCAAACAAATTCACAAGAAAAAAACAACCCCATCAAAAAGTGGGCAAAGGACATGAACAGACAATTCTCAAAAGAAGACATTCATACAGCCAACAGACACATGAAAAAATGCTCATCATCACTCGCCATCAGAGAAATACAAATCAAACCACAATGAGATACCATCTCACACCAGTTAGAATGGCAATCATTAAAAAGTCAGGTAACAACAGGTGCTGGAGAGGATGTGGAGAAATAGGAACACTTTTACACTGTTGGTGGGACTGTAAACTAGTTCAACTATTGTGGAAAATAGTGTGGCGTTTCCTCAAGGATCTAGAACTAGAAATACCATTTAACCTAGCCATCCCAGTACTGGGTATATACCCAAAGGATTATAAATCATGCTGCTATAAAGACACATGCACACATATGTTTATTGCGGCACTATTCACAATAGCAAAGACTTGGAATCAACCCAAATGTCCATCAGTGATAGACTGGATTAAGAAAATGTGGCACATATACACCATGGAATACCATGCAGCCATAAAAAAGGATGAGTTCATGTCCTTTGTAGGGACATGGATGCAGCTGGAAACCATCATTCTCAGCAAACTATCGCAAGAACAGAAAACCAAACACCGCATGTTCTCACTCATAGGTGGGAATTGAACAATGAGATCACTTGGACACAGGAAGGGGAACATCACACATCAGGGCCTACTGTGGGGAGTGGGGAGCGGAAAGAGACAGCATTAGGAGATATACCTAATGTAAATGACGAGTTAATAGGTGCAGCAAACCAACATGGCACATGTATACATATGTAACAAACTTGCACGTCGTGTACATGTACCCTAGAACTTAAAGTATAACAAAAAAAAGTTACCAAAAAAAAAAAAATAGAAATTACACGGTTCTTCAAAATAAATACCAGATGGACAAAGAAAAGATAAACATAAAAACTAGAAGCAAATATAAGTGATTTTTCATCTCTAAATGGGGAAGGACTTTTAAAGCCTAAAAATGATAAAAATCACAACGAATAAAATAAAATGATATGAGTAAATAAAACTTTTAAATGTATATCGAAACATGAAAGTATTGTTAAAAAATTACATAGCAAAAAAAGTTCCTGTAAAAAGTATCTTCCATAAATAAGGACTAGTAGCAAGAACAGAAAATTGACTAACAGTGTGGGTGTGCTGGCTCATGCCTGTAATCCCAGCACTTTGGGACACTGAGGTAGGAGGATCTTTCAAGGAAAGGAGTTTGAGGCCAGTCTGTGCAACACAGCAAGACCCCATCTTTATTTTTAAAAATTCACTAACAGAATATTTTAAAACCCATCAAACATATGGAAAAATTCATCTTCATTAGTGATTAAGGGGACATATAGGAAAATAAGATTTCACGTCACCTTTCAAACAGCAAAGTGTGAAAAAAATTTTTTTAAATCTCACTATGTTAATGAAAATGGAGTGACACGAGGTACTCTTATGTACTGCTGGTAGAAATGTAAACTGATGAAGCTTTTCTGACAAACTTGTCGGAACAAATCAAAAGTCTGAAAAATATCTTTTGATGAAGTAATCTTCTTTCTAAATTCAAAACCAGGAATTTTCAACTTTGGCATTACTGAAATTTGGGGCTAGATCATTGTTGGTTGTGGGAGGCTGTTTTGTGCCTTCTAGATTTTTTAGCAGCATCCCTGTCTGACCTCTAATCAATAGATGCCAGTTACACACCCCCTCTTAGTTGTGACAATTAAAATGTCTCCAGATATTGCCAAATGTGCCCCTGGGGGAAAAATATTTCCCAGTTGAGAGCCATTGCTTTATACAAACAAAGTAATGAGAAAGGTGGATGAGGGTTTTTGCAGAAAAGCAGTCATATTATAGAAAAATTATAAAAATGTTAAATGCTCACTAACAGCAGAATGATTAAACAAATTATGGCACAGCCATGTTATGAGATATGAAACATTTATTTAAAATATTATTTTTAAAACATTTAAGGACATTTTAAAAATGCTCAATCAGTTAAGATAGTGTTAGCTGCTATAACAAGCACCAAAATTTCACTTGACTTAACACACAAAGAAAGTTTGGTTCTTGTTCATGAAACAGTTCAAGGTGGTGCAGATTAACAGGGAAGAATAGGCTGGAGATAGGGCCCTGTTCCACACAAGTATTCAGAGACTCAAGCTGCTAGGAGCTCTGCCATATTCATTTGGTAACTTACAAAAGTTACCCTTAGTGTTCGTATCCACCTAGCAGTTGGAAAGAGCATGGATGATTACAACAGGGAGGTTTTTTATGTGCCAGGTCTAGAAGCAGCAAAAATCACTTCCACTTACATTCTATTGTATAGAACTGAGTCACAGGCCACAACTACCTGCAATGTGGGCTGGGAAACAGTCTAGTCATTACTCCAGAAAAAAAGAGAAAACAGGTTTGGTAAACCAAGAGTTCAGTCCCTGTCAGTGTCACAACATAATGTTAAACAAAAAGAGTAGTTTAATACAACTGTATGTGTAATGCAATCCAAATCTTTCTTTAAAAGCATATTTCTAGAAGTAATATCTTGTAACCCAGTATTTCTATTTCTAAATACATTCTCTAGAGAAATACAGAGGAACATGTACAAAGATATTTAAACATCTAAGAAATGGCCTAAATGACCATAAAGGGAACTGACTGACTAAAATATTGAAAACTAATATTCTGGAATACTATGCACAGAAGAAATAAGGTAGAACTACATAAACTGAGTTGGAAATATCCCTAAGGTATATTGGAAAGAGCAAAAAGCAATAAGCAAAACAATACTTAAGTATAATGCCACTTACATTAAAAATTACATATATATGTGTGTGTATATATATATATGTAACTATTCCAGGAGTTCAAGGTTTCACTGACCATGATTGTGCCACTGTACTCCAGCTCGTGCAACACAGCAAGACTCTGTCTCTTCAAAAAAAGAAATATACGTACATACATACATACACACACACACACATATATACATAAAAACACTAAATTATTTGTGTGCATGTGTGTGTGCATGCACTATGTATGTGTATGTTCATAAAACAAGCTCTGGAGGAGGGTTTGTGACAGTGACACTATTAACATTTTGGGCCGGACAGTTATCTGTAGCAGGAGATATGTGGAGAGTTCTGTGCCTTAGAGGATGTTTAGCAGCATCCCTGGCCTCTACCCACTAGATGCCACTAACAAGTCTTACTCTCTTCAGAAGAATATACACTAAATGAACAAAAGTGTTACTCTGGAGGAAAAATGGGAGAGGGGCAAAGGGTACATTCATTTTATTTGTAAAGTTTAAAAAATTTACCAGGAGAATCTATCCACGTATTCACTATATAATTTTTACTTTTTAAAATGTCATAGGTAAAATACATAAAAACATTAACAATAATTACCTTTGAGCCATGAAACTAGAGGTGACATTTGTTGTTCTCTATATATTTTCTATAAATATGTATTGTTTTAGAAAATTAAAAAGAAAACAAACTTCCTTTTTATAAAATAAAAGAGAGACGGAGTCTCGCTATATTCCCCAGGCTGGAATACAGTGGCTATTCACAGGTGTGATCATAGTGTACTACAGACTTGAATTCCTGGGCTTAAGCAATCCTCCTTGCCTTCAGCCTCCTAAGTAGCTGGGACTACACATGCATGCCACTATGCCTGGTGGTAGACTTCATCATTGAAGAAAAGGACAAAGATTAAAAAAATACAAATTCTCGGAGGGGGCGGAGCAAGATGGCCGAATAGGAACAGCTCCAGTCTCCAACTCCCAGCGCCAGCGACACAGAAGACCGGTGATTTCTGCATTTTCAACTGAGGTACTGGGTTCATCTCACTGGGGAGTGCCGGACAATCCGTGCTGGTCAGCTGCTGCAGCCCGACCAGCCAGAAGCTGAAGCAGGGCCAGGCATCACTCTCACCCGGGAAGCCAAGGGGAAGGGAACTTTCCTAGCCAGGGAATCCGAGACACACAACACCTGGAAAATCGGGTAACTCCCACCCCAATATTGGCGCTTTAAGCAAACAGGCACACCAGGAGATCATATCCCACACCTGGCCGGAGGGTCCGACCACGGAGCCTCCTCATTGCTAGCACAGCAGTCTGTGATCTACCGCAAGGCAGCAGCGAGGCTGGGGAGGCGCCCCGCCATTGCTGGAGGCTTAAGTAGGGAACAAAGCTGCTGGGGAAGCCTTAACCGGGTGGTCACAGCAGCCTAAGGGAAACTCCACCTGTCTCCCCTGTAGACTCCACCTCTGGGACAGGCACAGCTACACAACAACAACAACAACAACAACAACAACAAAAGCAGCAGAAAGCTCTGCAGACTAAAACCACTCTGTCTGACAGCTTTTGAAGAGCAGTGGATCTCCCAACACGGAGGTTGAGATTCAGAAGGGACAGACTGCCTGCCTCAAGTAATCCCTGACCCCTGAGTAGCCTAACTGGGAGACATCCCCCACTAGGGCAGTCTGACCCCACACCTCACAGGGTGGGAGTACACCCCTGAGAGGAAGCTTCCAAAGCAAGAATCAGACAGGCACACCACCGTTCAGAAATATTCCCATCTTCTGCAGCCCTGCTGCTGATGTACCAGGCAAACAGGGGCTGGAGGACCTCAAGCAATCTCCAACAGACCTATAGCTGACGGTCCTGGACTGTTAGAAGGAAACCATCAAACAGGAAGGGACAATTTTACACCAAAACCCTCCCCATCAGTACATCACCATCATCAAAGACCAGAGGCAGATAAAACCACAAAGATGGGGAAAAGTAGGCAGAAAACCTGGAAATTCAAAAATAAGAGCACATCTCCCCGGCAAAGGAGCGCCGCAGCTCATCAGCCAGCAACGGATCAAAGCTGGACGGAGAATGACTTTTGACGAGATGAGAGAAGAAGGCTTCAGTCCATCAAATTTCTCAGAGCTAAAGGAGGAATTACGCACTAGCAAAGCAAAGAAACTAAAATCTTGAAAAAAAAGTGGAAGAATTGACGGCTAGAGTAATTAATGCAGAGAAGGTCATAAACGAAATGAAAAGAGATGAAAACCATGACACGAGAAATACGTGACAAACGCACAAGCTTCCAGTAACCGACCGATCAACTGGAAGAAAGAGTATCAGCCGCATTGAGGATCAAATGAATGAAATGAAGCGAGAAGAGAAACCAAAAGAAAAAGAAGAAAAAGAAATGAACAAAAGCCTGCAAGAAGTATGGGATTATGTAAAAGACCAAATCTTACGTCTGATTGGGGTGCCTGAAAGTGAGGGGGAATGGAACCAAGTTGGAAAAACACTCTTCAGGATATCATCCAGGAGAACTTCCCCAACCTAGTAGGCAGGCCAACATTCAAATCCAGGAAATACAGAGAACGCCACAAAGATACTCCGAGAAGAGCAACTCCAAGACACATAATTGCCAGATTCACCAAAGCTGAAATGAAGGAAAAATCTTAAGGGCAGCCAGAGAGAAAGGCTGGTTACCTACAAAGGGAAGCCTTCCATCAGACTAACAGCAGATCTCTCGCAGAAACTCTTACAAGCCAGAAGAGTGGGGCCAATATTCAACATTTCCCAAAGAAAAGAATTTTAAACCCAGAATTTCATATTCAGCCAAACTACGTTTACATCAGTATGAAGGAGAAATAAAATCCTTTACAGATAAGCAAATGCTTAGAGATTTTGTCACCACTAGCCTGCCTTTACAAGAGACCTTGAAGGAAGCACTCAACATGGAAAGGAACAACCGGTACCGTAGCCATTGCAAAAACATGCCAAAATGTAAAGACCATCGAAGCAGGGAAGAAACTGTATCAACTAACGAGCAAAATAACCAGTTAATATCATAATGGCAGGATCAAGTTCACATAACAATCTAACCTTTAAAATGTACGGACCAAATGCTCCAATGAAAAGACACAGACTGGCAAACCGGATAAAGAGTCAAGACCCATCAATTGCTGTATTCAGGGAGACCCATCTCACACCTATATATCATACATAGACTCAAAAATAAAGGGATGGAGGAAGATTTACTGCCAAATGGAGAACAAAAAAGCGGGGGTTGCAATCCTAGTCTCTGATAAAACAGACTTTAAACCATCAAAGATCAAAAGAGACAAAGAAGGCCATTACATAATGGTAAAGGGATCAATTCAACAGGAAGAGCCATAACTATCCTAAATATATATGCACCCAATACAGGAGCACCCAGATTCATAAAGCAAGTCCTTAGAGGCTTACAAAGAGACTTAGACTCCCATACAATAATAATGGGACTTCAACACTCCACTGTCAACATTAGACAGATCAACGAGACAGAAAGCTAACAAGGATATCCAGGAATTGAACTCATCTCTGCAGCAAGCAGACCTAATAGACATCTATAGAACTCTCCACCCCAAATCAACAGAATATACATTCTTTCAGCACCACATTGTACTTACCTCCAAAATTGACCATATAATTGGAAGTAAAGCACTCCTCAGCAAATGTACAAGAACAGAAATTATAAATAAACTGTCTCAGACCACAGTGCAATCAAACTAGAACTCAGGACTAAGAAATCCCAATCAAAACCGCTCTCAACTACATGGAAACTGAAACAATCTGCTCCCTTGAATGACTACTGCACATAACAAAATGAAGGCAGAAATAAAGATGTTCTTTGAAACCAATGAGAACAAACATACAACATACTCAGAATCTCTGGGACACATTTAGCAGTGTGTAGAGGGAAATTTATAGCACTAAATGCCCATATGAGAAAGCAGGGAAAAGATCAAAAAATTGACATTCTAACATCGCAATTAAAAGAACTAGAGAAGCAAGAGCAAACACATTCCAAACCTAGCAGAAGGCAAGAAATAACTAAGATCAGAGCAGAACTGAAGGGAGATAGAGACACAAAACCCTCCAAAAAATCAATGAATCCAGGAGTTGGTTTTTGAAAAGATCAACAAAATTGACAGACCACTAGCAAAGACTAATAAAGAAGAAAAGAGAGAAGAATCAAAACGACGCAATTAAAAATGATAAAGGGATATCACCACCGACCCCACAGAAATACAACCACCATCAGAGAATACTTCATAAACACCTCACGCGAAATAAACTGGAAAAACCTAGAAGAAATGGATAATTTCCTGACACTTACACTCTTCCAAGACTAAAAGCAGGAAGAAGTTGAATCCCTGAATAGACCAATAGTAGGGCTCTTGAAATTGAGGCAATAATTAATAGCCTACCAACCAAAAAAAAAGTCCAGACCAGATGGATTCGACAGCTGAATTCTACCAGAGGTATACAAGGAGGAGTTGGTACCATTCCTTCTGGAAACTATTCCAATCAATAGAAAAAGAGGGAATCCTCTCTAACTCATTTTATGAGGCCAACATCATCCTGATAACAAAGCCTGGTAGAGACATGTAACAAAAAAGAGAATTTTAGACCAACATCCCTGATGAACATCGATGCAAAAATCCCCAATAAAAATACTGGCAAACCGATCTCAACAACACATCAAAAAGTTTATCCACCATGATCGGCGGGCTTCATCCCTGATGCAAGGTTGGTTCAACATTCGCAAATCAATAAACATAATCCAGCATATAAACAGAACCAAAAGACAAGAACCACATGATTATCTCAATAGATGCAGAAAAGGCTTTTGACAAAATTCAACAGCCCTTCATGCTAAAAAACGCCAAGAAATTCGGTATTGATGGAACGCATCAAAAAATAATAAGAGCTATTTATGACAAACCCACAGCCAATATCATACTGAATGGGCAAAACTGGAAAATTCCCTTTGAAAACTGGCAATAAAGATTGTGGATGCTCCCTCTTCACCACTTATTCAACATAGTGTTGGAAGTTCTGGCTAGCAATTAGCAAGAGAAAGAAATCAGTAATTCAGTTAGGAAAAGAAGAAGTCAATTGTCCCTGTTTGCAGATGACATGATTGTTTATTTAGAAAACCCCATTGTCTCAGCCCAAACTTGCTGATAAGCAACTTCAGCAAACCAGGATACAAAATTAATGTGCAAAATCACAAGCATTCTTATACACCAATAACAGACAACAGAGAGCCAAATCATGAATGAACTCCATTCACAATTGCTTCAAAGAGAATAAAATACCTAGGAATCCAACTTTTACAAGGGATGTGTAAAGGACCTCTTCAAGGAGAACTACAAACCACTGCTCAGTGAAATAAAAGAGGACACAAACAAATGGAAGAACATACCATGCTCATGGATGGGAAGAATCAATATCGCGGAAAATGGCCATACTGCCCAACGTAATTTATAGATTCAATGCCATCCCCATCAAGCAATACCAATGAGTTTCTTCACAGAATTGGAAAAACTGCTTTAAAGTTCATATGGAACCAAAAAGAGCCCGCATCTCCAAGACAATCCCCAAGTCAAAGAACAAAGCTGAGGCATCACGCTACCTGACTTCAACCATACTACAAGGCTACAGTAACTAAAACAGCATGGTACTGGTACCAAAACAGAGATATAGACCAATCGGAACAGAACAGAGTCCCTGTGAAATAATACAACACATCTACAGCCATCTGATCTTTGGACAAACCTGAGAAAAACAAGAAATGGGGAAAGGATTCCTATGTAATAAATGGTGCTGGGAAATTAATAGCCATAAGTAGAAAGCTGAAACTGATCCTTTCCTACTCCTTATAATGAAAATTAATTCAAGATGGATTAGAGATTTAAATGTTAGACCTAATACTACAAAAAACTTAGAGGAAAACCTAGGTAGTACCATTCAGGACATAGGCATGTGGGCAAAGACTTCATGTCTAAAACACCAAAAGCAACGGCAGCAAAAGCTAAAATTGACAAATGGGATCTAATTAAACTAAAGAGCTCTGCACAGCAAAAGAAACTACCATCAGAGTGAACAGGCAACCTACAGAATGGGAGAAAATTTTTGCAATCTACTCATCTGACAAAGGGCTAATATCCAGAACCTACAAAGAACTCAAACAAATTTACAAGAAAAACAAACAACCCCATCAAAAGTGGGCAAAAGGATATGAACAGACATTTCTCAAAAGAAGATATCTCATACAGCCAACAGACATATGAAAAAATGCTCATCATCACTGGCCATCAGAGAAATGCAAATCAAAACCATTAATGAGATACCATCTCACACCAGTTAGAATGGCTGCATCATTCAAAAGTCAGGAAACAAATAGTGGTGGAGAGGGGATGTGGAGAAATAGGAACATCTTTACACTGTTGGTGGGATTGTAAAACTAGTTCAACCATTATGGAAAACAGTATGGCGATTCCTCAAGGATCTAGGAACTAGATGTACCATATGACCCAGCCATCCCATTACTGGGGATATACCCAAAGGATTATAAATTATGCTATAAAGACACATGGACATCGCATGTTTATTCGCACTATTCACACAAGTAAAGACTTGGAATCAACCCAAATGTCCATCAGTGACAGATTGGATTAAGAAAATGTGGCACATATACACCATGGAATATTATGCAGCTTATAAAAGGATGAGTTTGCGTCCTTTGTAGGGACATGGATGCAGCTGGAAACCATCATTCTTAGCAACCATCACAAGAACAGAAACCAAACACCGCGATGTTCTCACTCATAGGGAACTGAACAATGAGATCACTTGACTCAGGAAGGGGAACATCACACACCGGGCCTATCATGGAGAGGGGAGGGGAGGATTGCATTGGGAGTTATACCTGATGTAAAATGACGAGCGCTGATGGGTGCAGTAGACCAACATGGCACAAGTATACATATGTAACAAACCTGCACGTTATGCACATGTACCCTACAACTTAAAGTATAATAATAATAAATAAATAAATAAATAAAAATACAAATTCTCAACAGTGCTTACAAATGGGAAATAAAATGACATGTCATTTTTGTTTGCCTTTTGAGTTTTGCTTTACAAATTTCCTACAATAGCAGGTACTAATTACAATTCAAAAAGTTTTATTTTCTTTGAAAAAAATCCTAGTCTTCATACATCTGAATTAAAAAGAATGGTCCCAAAAGAATAAATTAGGACCAAATGGAGTCAGAGATAGTGTTGGTACCCGGCTCCCTTCCATAAGACAGCTGGAAATCCTAGCTACAGAGATCAACCACCATACTTGGCAAAGAAAAGTTTAGAACTGGGGTTTAGAATTGGAGGGCTAGATAGATAGCTCCACTGAGAACATAAGAGGCACCGGAGAATGTTCATTACATGCATAACAAACAGGTGTAATACAGTCATCAACTGTAACACCTTCAGGTGTAACATCTTCTCCAACTAGGAATTAAGGAGCAGAATGGACAGAATGTCAGGTTGGGAGACTAGAAATGGCCTAGGAGCACTGCTAGGTAGGAGCACTGCTAGGTAGGAGTAGGATTATAAACCTCTGCTGACATAAGCCCCTGATAATAGGTTCTCAAAGACTTGCTACACTTGGATTTATAAGCAGAAAGCTATATTGTGTGCTACTATCTAAATAAGTAATATGTTTGTTTTTATATTTAAAAAGCACACTTATACTTCTTGGAAAATCTCTATTGTTCTCATTTTCCCATTTATAAAGGAAAAACAGTATTCATTCAGTCTCCACTATGTGCCAGGCAGTTTATGTCCATTGGCTCACTTGTAACTCACAGCACATTAGAGTTGGATAGTGTTATCTCACTTCAGAGGTTGGAAAACTGAGGGTCAATCAGGTCATTAACCAAGAACACACATTGAGAAAAGTATAGGAGAAGGACTTGATCAATCTTAAAATTCATTCATTCATTCATTCATTCACTCAACCCAACCAACATGTATTGAGCATCTGTGATCTGCCAGTTAGGCTGCAGATATAAGTGATCGTGATGCACTCTGCTTTCATTAATCATGCAGGGCTAGAGTAGAGCACAGACTTCAAACACGAAATTTAATACAATGTTTGATGAAGACTGGAGAAAGGAAGGTGACGTGAAAATACAGCAAGAAGATTTAACCTTCTTAGGGTGTCAAGGAAGGCTTATCAGAGAAACTAAGCTTTAAAATGAAACCTGAAGAATCAGTAAGAATTAGAAAGGTTACTTAGAGAAAGGGGAAGGGGAAGAAGGACAAGAAGCAAGAGATAAGAGAGCATATGGAAATTTCAAGTTACTGAGGAAACTCAGTATAGGTGAGGCATGAAATGCAACTTCTGGTGCGGTAACAGTGGTGAGAAAGAAAATGAGAGAGGATGGCAGCAACAGCCAGGGGAATTCTCAAAAGGGAACATAAAAGACTGAAATAAGCAAGGAAAAAAAGAGTGTGGTCTAATTTGGATTTCTGAAAGATCTGTTTACAGAAAGCAAAAAAAAAAAAAAAAAGAAGAGAGCCAGCGTGAACACAAAGAGAGATCAGTTAAGAGGCCATTTATGAGGGGTAGGTGAAAGAGAGGAATACAGCCTGAACAGGGGTGATGGCCCTGGGAATAGAAAACTGTGAATAGACATGAGGAATATTTAGGACATAGAATTGAATGAAAATAATATTTGTACAGAGCTTCAGAAGCCAAATGAAATAACCTACTATGAGTACCCATCATATGCTTCACTCTTTACAGGTCATCTTTAACTGCCACAACAATCCTAGGAAGTAGTCTTATCCTCATTTCACAGAAGCAGCAGAGGCTCAGAGAGGTTTAGTAACCTGTTCTCAGTCTCAGGGTATCAAGTGGCAGGGCTGAGATTCAAATCTCAGTCAGTCTAACTTCAGAGTCCAAGTTCTTTTCAAAATATCGTACTGCATTTGAATAGATTCAGAAACTTCAAAATCATGCTTTTATTCAACAGCTTTAAAACAACAGAAACAAGGTCAGCACAGTGGCTCACACCTGTAATCCCAGCACTTTGGGAGGCCAAGGCAGGCAGATCACTGGAGGTCAGGAGTTTGAGACTAGCCTGGCCAACATGGTGAAACCCTGTCTCTATTAAAAATACAAAAATTAGCGGGGCATGGTGGCAGGCGCCTGTAATCTCAGCTATTTAGGAGGCTGAGGCAGGAAAATCACTTGAACCTGGGAGGCAGAGGTTGCAGTGAGCCAAGATCACGCCATTGCACTCCAGCCTGGGCAACAAGAGCAAGACTCTGTTTAAAAAAAAAAGAGAGAGAGAAACCAGAATAGGTAGAAGAATTTTCTTTGAATCATCATTCTGTATCTTATATTTATAAAGCTATAAAGCTGTCAAACTGGCAGGGACCTTGGTCATCAGAAAACCACAAAATTTTACAGCTGGCCTAGAGAGATCTTAGAGGTGCATGCACTGTCTAGCTCTTCCCTCCTTCCAATGCAAATGCCACCAAAGCTTTCTATCTGGTAATTTAGGCATGATTTTGTTTTTCATCTTTTGAATATTTCAAACAGAGAAAGTATAAAAAATAACATAAAATACCCATAACCCAGTTTTAACAAATTTTAACATTCTTCCACATTTGTCTCAAATTTTCTCTTCTTTTTTTAAAAGAAAAATAAACACTACGAATACAGTTTATTCCTTCCTTCCCTTTGCAGGGTGACCATAATGCTAAATTGGATGTTTACCACTCTTATGAACATTTGACACAATTATTGTATAGTATGAATACATAAAAATGGATAGTTTTTGTTTTCTAATTTTATATAAATAATAACATACTGTATACATCCTTCTGTAGATTTGGTTTTCCATGCTTATTTGCACATATTAAATTTTTTTAGTAGAAAAAAACATGGTAAAGTGAGGCAAACATGGACTTTAGAGTCAGTCAGAAATTGCGGCTTTTTCATGTACGCCCTCAAGTAAGTTAATGAATCTTCTGGAGCTTGTTTCTGGATTTGTAAAATAGGGGTAAGGACCTACCTTGCAAGGCTATTGAGAAGTAGAAGATAGTACCTATCCTCAGGCCTGCTACAAATATTCAATAAATGTTAACTATTATTTGTTACATAAAATAGTACACACTCAGTAAATGGTAACTATTTTTATTGTAACCTGTAAATGTTCTTCATATTTGTTCAGGAAAACTAAGTCTTACAATGGCCCTAAGGTCCCCAGTGCCTGACTGTGTTCATATAAAAGGAAGTGTGATAATTTCCAGGTCAAGTCTTTGTGAAGTTTTATGAACTCCCCTATCCAGTTGGGCTTGGCTTATTTATTTTAATAGCATAATTGAACTACCAATTCTTAGATTTCTACTGAATGCCATTCTATATGCCTATGACCAGGAGTCTAATGTGCAGAAGATTTTTTAAAGCTTAACTGTATTCTCTAGCCCCAACCACCCCACCTACCTGCCTCTGTGGATTAACACCATCTCAGTACAATTTCATTATCCATAAATTTATTAAGTGTTCATCTTCATTTTCAATAAGATGCTAAACTCAGGCTCAGGAATGACACCAGCAGAAGCACCACTGTTTATGTTATCTCTGCCTCACTCATCGCAAGGAGACTGATGTTGTGCCTTCCAAAGTCTTTTGATTATGTTGTTGTTATATTAAAAGCAAAAACACAAAAAAAGCAAAAGAAAATGTTTATTCATTGCCTTATTTTTAATACCTTGATCCCACTCCTTATACCTACCTCTGCCTGTCAAAACTTCACCCATTCTTCATGATTCCTCTCAAGTGTAAACTTTTTCATAAAATCCATCCTGATTTCCCCCTCCCACAGGGGCACTCTCTCTCTTCTGAACACCAAAGCATGTGCCTGTTGCATAGACTTCAGCAAACAGTTTACCCCTATATAATCCGGATTAAACCGCAAGCTTCCCCAGAGAAAGACATCCCACTCCCTTCTCTCATAGGCACTTAGAACTGAACTCGACAACTATTAGGAATTAGTACACTGTGATAGGATATCAGCCAATATGCAAACTATGACTGACACAGAGAGTAGGGCAACCTGCTATTTGAGTGGTCGCATAGATTCAATATCTCTGTCTAAAAGGGAAAAGTAATAGCTGTCTTTATCAGGAGACTATCCTGCCTGGTCCTTTACATGCAGTAGTTCTATTCTCAAATTAATCCTGCAAGAAAAGTGAAATTGTCCCCATTTTCCATATTGCACTAGAACTGTAATTCAAATCCAGCTCCATCTAACTCTGAGGCCCATGCTCTTTCCACACCATGTATCCAATACAATAAACACTAGCCTGACTCTCACCACTCTGTGAAAGACTACCTTGCCACACAAGGAACATAATGAATAAGTAAATCACACACCCAAACAGTAATTCATAAAAAAACACTTAATCTTTGCCACAGATTCCTAAGCCTCCAGTTCTACCGAAAATCCCAATGCATTTGGGATATTAATTATGATAAAAATTTATTAAATACTCATAAATGTTAGACACTACAGGGAACACTAGAGAAACACAGCCATGTATCTATGCTTTCATTCAAAGAAAATGAAATGTCTAAATGATGAGGACTTCTGGCAGCAGTAAATATACTTTATCACTTGCATTTTCCCTATCCTTGTTTTAAAGCTGCTTATTATTTATTTAGTCTCTTGATTTTTTGGACCAAATGCCAAAATCTAATATATGTTTCAGGTAAAATACGATCTTAGCAGAGGAGCATACAACCAATTCACTATCAGCCTTATCTCCATCATAATGGTCCTTATGAAATATTACCTATAGTATTTTCATGTTTCTTTACTCCCTCTTAGACTGAAACAGGGAATAAAAATAGCCTAAACCTTTTAGATGATTACAGTGAAGATAAAGAGATGCTCTTTTGTTTTAATGCAACACACACACACACACACACACACACACACACACAGAGGGGGGAGAGGGAAGGGAAGGAGAGAGAGAAAGAAAGAGAGAGAAATGACTCCATTCAACCTCATTTACTTCTCCATAGTAAAGTTAGACAATTTTTCCTTATAAATACCTTCAAATTTCGATGGCCTATTTTTCTCAGAGCCTCTGTTAAATGTGGTGCAGCACAGTCATTAATACACATGACCAAACCAAAAATGATCATGGGCACCTGAAGCCCAGACTACAATTTACACCTGATGATAATTCTGCCAACTGACCATACTCCAGGGTCAAGTTGATATTAAATTTTAATAAAATGACACTTTCATCTAGTGGTTTCCAAAGGACTGAGTGAAATGAGATTAACATAGAAAAATGTCAGACTAGTGAATGATTGACCTATTTGGCTAGTATGAATTAAATGAGAATTTTCAATGATGCAGATGTCAAATGAACAACAGAATTAAACATTTGGTGGGATAAATATACAAATGAAACTTCTGAGAGCAGGGTCAACATTGAAATGAAGGTATGATTTCTCAGACAGGGGAAGGAGCTCACATAAACACAAACCTTTTTCCTTTCCCTGTCCATGAATTCCTTTTATAAGCCACATTTATTTCACCATTAGAGATCAGACTTAAATAGGAATAATACCCTGGAAGAAGTAGCACATTGATTTTCATGAAATAACATTGATTTCCACCACCCCTCCACAAATGAGTCACACTAAGGTTTAAGTATCTGAGGAACAGAAGAGGCTTATTACAGGCCCTGGCTGCACAAAACCCTATGTAGCCATGGGGTGTCAAAAAGAAAAAGGGGACATTAT
The DNA here is from genome assembly GCF_008728515.1 of Papio anubis. NCBI lineage: Eukaryota > Metazoa > Chordata > Mammalia > Primates > Cercopithecidae > Papio > Papio anubis. Next base: position 22,539,951 of record NC_044991.1, on the reverse strand, counting down.
TGAAAATTGGGAAAGGCAGAGGTTAGAGTCCTAGCATCTAAAGCAAAACATTCAAATTCTGCCTAAGTCCCTGGGAAGTCAGCTTGCAAAGTCTACTCCCATGATTATTCTAATTATGCATTGGGTCAGCTATGAGATACTGTGCAGTAATTGCTAATTAAAATACAACAGCCAATGATCACAGACTGGTAAGTGATGATAAATGTATGCATTTAAAGGAAGAAGGGAGAAACTTAAGAAGGCTGTGGTTAACAAATGCTCTAGCCCCCTCAAATTTCTTCATACAAAATAATAATTCACTATGGGCTCTGACACAAGTTTGGTCCTATACACCTCTTGATCTTCTGTTTAATTCTGCGAAGAAGTGACAAAATATGTCCACTTTCTAATCATCTTTCTACTATAATAACATTAGGTGCTAATAACAGTATTTGTGCTAGCCCAAGCAGCAGTTAAGTGTTCAGAGTCAGTGCAAGACAACCTAGTTTATCACGTTGCTCAGACATTAGGCTATAAAGGAAAGTTTAGCCTACTTTGCTGATACACAAATCTGGTTAATATGTCCCTTGTAGTAGATAAGCTCTGATTAGTATTTTATCTGTTAAATCATTTAAGAAATAGAAGCTATATTTTGGCTTGACTAGCACTAGGGTTTCATAAACAAAAGAAATGGGTCCTTTCATTAGGGGTTTGAAAAGTCACTGAATTTTGGCTATGGGAGGCCAGGAAAAGAAAACATGCATTTCTTCTCTGGAAGCCACACTCCATTCTAGTTGCCATCCTCATTAGTACTTTACTCAGCACTATGGAAAGAAAGCCACTCAAAAGTAGTTTAAGTGGAACTGACTCACATTGTTACAGACAATGGGGAGAAGTCCGTACCTACTCTGGACAGAAGGGGGTGGGAGTGGGAGGTGGCAAAGGAAATAAAACTCGAAGGGCAAAGAGAGACTAGTCAGGACAAGTAATTCATTCCAACATTTCAACACGGGATAATATAAAATGTTATTAGGAAGGTAAATTTGGGATAATCCCTCAAATGTAAATGACATTTAGATTGTCCCAGCTGAGGATTATCTATCACCAAGGTTATCTACAAATTGAATATAGTTCCCTTAAGGGGAAAATACTGAGTGCAAATAACTGACAAGCCACTAAGCCCTTCAAAAAGAATGCCACTTGGTTTCAAGGGGGCTAAGCAGATGAAAAAAAAAAAGCACAAAAAAACAGGCCTTCAATAAATACTTCTGTATAGCTGTGACATCATTCTGGGTTAATTTATCCTAAAAATCACTACAAGCATTCCACTAGAGGAATATAAAAGATTTGAAAAACACTGACCCAGAAACATTATGCTTGGCTACATGGCAGAATAAAAAGGGCAAGGGGCCACCTTTAGAATTAGAAAGATGTAGAAATGAATCATGGCTCTACTATTTAACATGAATGACCTCAGACAAGTTACTTATCCTTCCGGGTCTCAGTTTATTTGGACTATAAAACGATGCAACAATATCTGACTCTTACAGTTTCTTAGCTATGTAAACCCATAATGGAGTACCCAGAACATAGTAAGCATACAGAAGAAAAAGATTTTTCTAAACTCAGTATTAGAACCATCAAAATCAGCATCAAAGGATGGGCTTTAGAGACACTGGAGAGCTAAGGCAGAGACACGATTCAGGGACATGTGGCAATGTTCTCTATTTTCTCTCCTTCAGGGATGATTTGGCCATGCTCACACTGATCCTGGTAGAGGATCCAGGAGAGCTCCATGTTTATAAACACGTACTTAAACGAATCACATAGACTGTAAACGTAAGCTCTTCAGAAACGGTGATGAAAAATCCTAAAAATAAAAGGGTGTGGAGTATGAGGTACTCAATATGGCAGACCTGGACTCGCATGAGGGTCGTCTCAAGAAGCTATGTACCCTGTGGGAAAAGGGTAAGAAAAACTATATGCTGCATCTATGACTACTCTGTGCAGCTACCTTGCTTCTACAAGTCCTATACCCATGATCACTAAACCCAGAACCTATAGTAGGCATGTGCTCTTAAGTGTGTGTGTGTAATCTCTTCCCACCATCTTGTAACCTGCCCAAAATGCTGCAAGGTGCCTGAATACTTGCTGAATGAATAAAGGACACGTGGGTTTCCCAGGAAGCACACACTAAATCCACAAACCCTAATTTTGTGATGACAAAGTAACTTAGTATTAGTCAAGCCTAATGGTGCCTTACTGTGGTTCAGTTCTCATTATCACACTTCACCAGCCCTGGTAACAAAACTCTACACTACATTAGGCTCTTCATCCATATAATATGCAACGAAAACAACAGAAATGGCAGAGACTCCTAGAATAGCTCCAAACTTACAGGGTCGGTTGGTGAAAACAGCATGACTCCAGAGGAATCAAGAGAACCAGGTTCAAGCCCTAGCTCTAAGTCTCGACAGTTTCTAACCTTTTTGTGACATGAGCCAGAAAACAAGGAAGTTCAAAGATCTGGGAATCTAGGAATAAAAATAGCCTCACATTCACATATGACCTTATCTACCCTATGGCTTAGGAGTCATAGCTATAGTTCTCACTCATACAATGATAACTTGCCTTTTGCTCTATATAAATTACTATGCTATGAATTCAAGCTATCACAATCCATGGTCTTCCAAAATATAGTATTTTAACCATATCTATATTTATATCTATATCTAAATATTTTTTCTAAACCTTCAAAGATGAAGAAAAGTTGTGGTCAACACCTGGAACTGTCTCTGAGACTTGACAGATCTGAAACCAATTTCAGCCTCTGGGAAGAAGTCTGTCAGAAAATTGTGTGCTCAGATTTTAGGCTGAAGTTGCTTATTCTCTACATATTAGAGGGTCAATCTCCAATCATTCAGAAGAGCAATTGCTCATTGGAATCATCTGGGATCTGCCAGAGAAAAATTACTTGAAAGTCACTGACTAAAAAGGTCAGCTGAATTAAAAGGTTTTTCAAACATACAGCCCTGCAAACGGACTTAGCATACATCAAAAGGATATTGTTCTCATAGTTTCAAATTTTCATACTCTATAGATCACCTACCACTAAACTAGCTGAGAGACTTTATGTAAGTGGTTTTACTTCTCTGCCCTTCAGTCTCCTTAGCTATAAAATATAATACTGGAATGGCTGAACATGAACAGCTCCAGTTTACAGCCCCCAGCATGAGCGATGTAGAAGACAGGTGATTTCTGCATTTCCAACTGAGGTACCGGGTTTATCTCACTGGGGCTTGCTGGACAGTGGGTGCAGCCCACGGAGTGTGAGCCAAAGCAGGGCGGGGCATTGCCTCACCAGGGAAGCTCAAGGGGTCAGGGAATTCCCTTTCCTAGCCAAGGGAAGCCGTGACAGACGGTACCTGGAAAATCGGGACACTTCCACCCTAATACTGTGCTTTTCCAACAGTCTTAGCAAACGGCACACCAGGAGATTATATCCTGTGCCTGGCTCGGAGGGTCCCATGCCTACTAAGCTTCGTTCACTGCTAGCACAGCAGTCTGAGATTGAACTGCAAGGCAGCAGTGAGTCTGGGGGAGGGGCGCCCACCATTGCTGAGGCTTGAGTAGGTAAACAAAGAGGCCAGGAAGCTCGAACAGTGTGGAGCCCACTGCAGCTCAAGGAGGCCTGCCTGCCTCCGTAGACTCCACCTCTGGGGGCAGGGCATAGCTGAACAACAGGCAGCAGAAACTTCTGCAGACTTAAACATCCCTGTCTGACAGCTTTGAAGAGAGTAGTGGTTCTCCCAGCATGGAGTTTGAGATCTGAGAACAGACAGACTGCCTCCTCAAGTGGGTCCCTGACCCCCGAGTAGCCTAATTGGGAGACACCTCCCAGTAGGGGCCAACTGACACTTCATACAGCCAGGTGCCCCCCTGAGCGAAGCTTCCAGAGGAAGGATCAGGCAGCAACATTTGCTGTTCTGCAATATTTGCTATTCTGCAGCCTCCGCTGGTGATATCCAGGCAAACAGGGTCTAGAGCGGACCTCAGGCAAACTCCAACAGACCTGCAGCTGAAGGTCCTGACTGTTAGAAGGAAAACTAACAAACAGAAAGGACATCCACACCAAAACCCTATCTGTACGTCACCAACATCAAAGACCAAAGGTAGACAAAACCACAAAGATGGGGAGAAACCAGAGCAGAAAACTGAAAATTCTAAAAATCAGAGCACCTCTACTCCTCCAGAGGAATGCAGCTCCTCACCAACAATGGAACAAAGCTGGATGGAGAATGACTTTGACAAGTTGACAGAAGTAGGCTTCAGATGACTGGTAATAACAAACTTCTCTGGGCTGAAGGAGGATGTTCGAACCCATTGCAAGGAAGCTAAAAACATTGAAAAAAGATTAGATGAATGGCTAATTAGAATAAACAATGTAGAGAAGACCTTAAATGACCTGATGGAGCTGGAAACCATGGCATGAGAACTACGTGATGCATGCTCATGCTTCAGTAGCCGATGTGATCAAGTGGAGGAAAGAGTATCAGTGATTGAAGATCAAATGAATGAAATGAAGCGAGAAGAGAAGTTTAGAGAAAAAAGAGTAAAAAGAAATGAACAAAGCCTCCAAGAAATAAGGGGCTAAGTGAAAAAATTAAATCTACATCTGATTGGTGTACCTGAAAGTGATGGGGAGAATGGAACACAGTTGGAAAACACTCCTCAGCATATTATCCAGGAGAACTTCCCCAACCTAGCAAGGGAGGCAACATTCAAATTCAGGAAATACAGAGACCACCACAAAGATACTCCTCGACAAGAGCAACTCCAAGACACATAATTGTCAGATTCATCGAAGTTGAAATGAAGGAAAAAATGTTAGGGCAGCTAGAGAGAAAAGTCAGGTTACCCACAAAGGGAAGCCCATCAGACTAACAGCAGATCTCTTGGCAGAAACTCTACAAGCCAGAAGAGAGTGGGGGCCAATATTCAATATTCTTAGAGAAAAGAATTTTCAACCCAGAATTTCATATCCAGCCAAACTAAACTTCATAAGTGAAGGAGAAATAAAATCCTTTACAGACAAACAAATGATGAGAGATTTTGTCACCACCAGGCCTGCCTTACAAGAGCTCCTGAAGGAAGCACTAAACATCGAAAGGTAAAACTGGAATCAGCCACTGCAAAAACATGCCAAAATGTGAAGACCATCAATGCTAGGAAGAAACTGCATCAACTAACAAGCAAAATAACCGCTAACATCATAATGACAGGATCAAATTCACACATAACAATATTAACCTTAAATGTAAACGGGCTAAATGTTTCAATTAAAAGACACAGACTGGCAAGTTGGATAAAGAGTCAAGACCCATCAGTGTGCTGTACTCAGGAGACCCATCTCATATGCAGAGACACACATAGGCTCAAAATAATGGTATGGAGAAAGATCTACCAAGCAAATGAAAAACAAAGAAAAAGCGGGAATTGCAATCCTAGTCTCTGATAAAACAGACTTTAAAACAACAAAGATCAAAAGAGACAAAGAAGGCCATTACATAATGGTAAAAGGATCAATTCAACAAGAAAAGTTAATTATCCTAAATATATCTGCACCCAATACAGGAACACCCAGGTTCATAAAGCAAGTCCTTAGAGACCTACAAGGAGACTTAGACTCCCACAAAATAACAGTGGGAGACTTTAACACCCCACTGACAACATCAGACAGATCAACAAGACAGAAAGTTAACAAAGATATCCAGGAATTGAACTCAGCTCTTCACAAAGCAGACCTAATAGACATCTACAAAACTCTCCACCCCATATCAACAGAATATACATTCTTCTCAGCACCACATCACACTTATTCCAAAATTGACTACATAGTTGGAAGTAAAGCACTCCTCAGCAAATGTAAAAGAACAGAAATTATAACAAACTGTCTCTCAGATTACAGTGCAATCAAATTAGAACTCAGGATTAAGAAACTAACTCAAAACCACTCACTACATGGAAACTGAACAACCTGCTCCGGAATGACTACTGGGTACATAATGAAATGAAGGCAGAAATAAAGATGTTCTTTGAAACCAATGAGAACAAAGACACAACATACCAGAATCTCTGGGACACATTTAAAGCAGTGTGTAGAGGGAAATTTATAGCACTAAATGCCCACAAGAGAAAGCTGGAAAGATCTAAAATTGACACCCTAACGTCACAATTAAAAGAACTAGAGAAGCAAGAGCAAACACATTCAAAAGCTAGCAGAAGGCAGGAAATAACTAAGATCAGAGCAGAACTGAAGGAGATAGAGACACAAAAAAAAACCCTTCAAAAAATCAATGAATCCAGGAGCTGTTCTTTTTTTTGAAAAGATCAACAAAGTTGATAGACTGCTAGCAAGACTAATACAGAAGAAAAGAGAGAAGAATCAAGTAATAAAGAAGAAAAGAGAGAAGAATCAAATAGATGCAATAAAAAATGATAAAAGGGATATCACCACCGATCCCACAGAAATACAAACTACCATCAGAGAATACTATAAACACCTCTACGCAAATAAACTGAAAAAACTAGAAGAAATGGATAAATTCCTGGACACATACACTCTCCCAAGACTAAACCAGGAAGAAGTTGAATCCCTGAATAGACCAATAGCAGGCTCTGAAATTGAGGCAATCATTAATAGCCTACCAAGCAAAAAAAGTCCAGGAACAGATGGATTCACAGCCCAACTCTACCAGAGGTACAAAGAGGAGCTGACAACATTCCTTCTGAAACTATTCCAATCAACAGAAAAAGAGGGAATCCTCCCTAACTCATTTTATGAGGTCAGCATCATCCTGATACCAAAGCCTGGCAGAGACACAAAAAAAACCCAGAATTTTAGACCAATATCCCTGATGAACATCAATGCAAAAATCCTCAATAAAATACTGGCAAATCAAATCCAGCAGCACATCAAAAAGCTTATCCACGACGATCAAGTTGACTTCATCCCTGGGATGCAAGGCTGGTTCAACATACGCAAATCAATAAATGTAATCCAGCATATAAACAGAACCTAAGACAAAAACCACATGATTATCTCAATAGATGCGGAAAAGACCTTTGACAAAATTCAACAGCCCTTCATGCTAAAAACTCTCAATAAATTCGGTATTGATGGGACATATCTCAAAATAATAACAGCCATTTATGACAAACCCATAGCCAATATCATACTGAATGGGCAAAAACTGGAAGCAAAAACTGGCACAAGACAGGGATACCCTCTCTCACCACTCCTGTTCAACATAGTGTTGGAAGTTCTGGCCAGGGCAATCAGGCAGGAGAAAGAAATAAAGGGTATTCAGTTAGGAAAACAGGAAGTCAAACTGTCCATGATTGCAGATGACCTGATTGTATATTTAGAAAACCCCATCATCTCAGCCCAAAATCTCCTTAAGCTCATAAGCAACTTCAGCAAAATCTCAGGATACAACATCAATGTGCAAAAATCACAAGCATTCTTATACACCAATAACAAACAGAGAGCCAAATCATGAGTGAACTCCCATTCACAATTGCTTCAAAGAGAATAAAATACCTAGGAATCCAACTTATAAGGGATGTGAAGGACCTCTTCAAGGAGAACTACAAACCACCACTCAACTACATAAAAGAGGACATAAACAAATGGAAGAAAATTCCATGCTCATGGATAGGAAGAATCAATATCGTGAAAATGGCCATACTGCCCAAGGTAATTTATATATTCAATGCCATCCCCATTAAGCTACCAATGACTTTCTTCACAGAATTGGAAAAAACTACTTTAAAGTTCATATGGAACCAAAAAAGAGCCAGCATTGCCAAGACAATCCTAAGCAAAAGGAACAAAGTTAGAGGCATCACGCTACCTGACTTCTAACTATACTACAAAGCAACAGTAAGCAAAACAGCATGGTACTGGTACAAAACAGAGATATAGACCAATGGAACAGAACAGAGCCCTCAGAAATAATACCACACATCTACAGTCATCTGATCTTTGACAAACCTAACAAAAACAAGAAATGCAGAAAGGATTCCCTGTTTAATAAATGGTGCTGGGAAAACTGGCTAGCCACATGTAGAAAGCTGAAACTGGATCCCTTCCTTACGACTTATACAAAAATTAATTCAAGATGGATTAAAGACTTAAATGTTAGACCTAAAACCATAAAAACCCTAGAAAAAAACCTAGGCAATACCATTCAGGACATAGGCATGGGCAAGGACTTCATGTCTAAAACACCAAAAGCAATGGCAACAAAAGCCAGAATTGACAAATGGGATCTAATTAAACTAAAGGGCTTCTGCACAGCAAAAGAAACTACCATCAGAGTGAACAGACAACCTACAGAATGGGAGAAAATTTTTACAATCTCCCCATCTGACAAAGGGCTAATATGCAGCATCTACAAAGAACTTAAAGAAATTTACAAGAAAAAATCAAACAACCCCACCAAAAAGTGGGTGAAGGATATGAACAGACAGTTCTCAAAAGAAGACATTTATACAGCCAACAGACACATGAAAAAGTGTTCATCATCACTGGCCATCAGAGATATGCAAATCAAAACCACAATGAGATACCATCTCACACCAGTTAGAATGGCAATCATTAAAAAGTCAGGAAACAACAGGTGCTGGAGAGGATGTGGAGAAATAGGAACACTTTTACGCTGTTGATGGGACTGTAAACTAGCTCAACCATTGTGGAAAACAGTGTGGCAATTCCTCTAGGATCTAGAACTAGAAGTACCATATGACCCAGCCATCCCATTACTGGGTATATACCCAAAGGATTATAAATCATGCTGCTATAAAGACACATGCACACACGTTTATTGCAGCACTATTCACATTATCAAAGACCTGGAACCAATCCAAATGTCCATCAGTGATAGACTGGATTAAGAAAATGTGGCACATATACACCATGGAATACCATGCAGCCATAAAAAAGGATGAGTTCACATTCTTTGTAGGGACATGGATGAAGCTGGAAGCCATAATTCTGAGCAAACTATTGCAAGGACAGAAAACCAAACACCACATGTTCTCACTCATAGGTGGGAACTGAACAATGGGAACACTTGGACACAGGGTGGGGAACATCACACACCAGGGCCTGTTGTGGGTTGGGGGGCGGGGGGGAGGGAGAGCCTTCAGAGATATACGTAATGTGAATGATGAGTTAATGGGTGCAGCACACCAATATGGCAAATGCATACATATGTAACAAACCTGCACGTTGTGCACATGTACCCTAGATCTTAAAGTATAATAAATAAATAAATAAATAAATAAATAAATAAATAAATAAGAAGACTGGATCAGATGGTCTGCAAGGTGCCTTCCAACACCGAGTTTCCATGCTTATTCACAACTGCAACCTCTGTGCTACTATCTCACACAGGATCGTATTAATTAGGTTTTGCTGTGAAAAAAAATGCCTCCTCTGCCCTCTCTGTTCCTTGCCTCTTTATTTGGTGATCAATTTTCTTCCATATAAAGTGACTTCATTATGGAATTTATCTCTATGGAAATAAAAGCAAGCTTATCTTGACAAATCTCTAAAATGATTTTAAAGCATGCACACATGCTCTGTGTGTGTGTGTGTGTGCGTGTGTGTATGAGAGAGAGAGAGAAAGGATGTGTTTGTGAATGCAGGTATGTTGATGTTGAATCAGAAGACTGGGATCCTAGTGATGTTTCATCGCTCACATGCAAAATGAGAACAAAACCATCTTCCTTACTGATCTTATGGTTACTATAACAATCAAATGAAATAAGCATGGGAAAATATTTTTAAATCATTAGGAATGGTGCAAATATAAGGCACGTTTTTATTAATGTTTCTTAGTCTTAGATACTATGGTTTTCTTGAAATCAGAGAGAAAAAAGCCATATTTGCACAAAGTACAGGCTCATTAAATTTTGACTTGCTTAAAAATTAAATACTAAAAAGTACTGCGAATGAAAAGCATCCTACCATGTAACAGACATTTGTTAAACCCTTACTATATAGCAGAACCTATAGGGCTAGGCATTAGAGACGCATATGCCTAAATTCTGTGAGGAGATGCACTTTGGGTCACTCACTGCTCCATCCTCAGCACCCAGCACAGCAATGAGACAGAGAGGCACTCAACATTTGCAGAATGAATGAATGAGAAATGGTCTCTGTCTCTGAAAGGCTTAGAGTACACTATGAAGACCTGGCATGTAACTAGTATAGTAACTATCATAGTTGATTTGAAAGAAGACCATATCATCAGGGCATGAAGGAAGGAGTGGTCAATTCAACTTGGACTGGGTTCAGTGAGTGGGAGTGCAAAGAAAGAAAGAAAAGCCTTCAAAGAGGAGGTGAGCTTGGACTAAACCTTTGGTGCACATATTCATTAACACGTCTAACTCTCCTTTGGCCATAAGGTATTTGGAGTGAGATACATGTTAACATATGAGTTATATGTTGTAAAGTGGGGAGTAGTAAGGAATAGATTGTGTTTATATCATCTTTGCTACATGTAATTCTACTGAGCTGAATTTACATGACAGCCTCATTTACATACAAAGCAAAGGTTAAAAAAACAAAGCAAGAGGCAGTCAATAAGGAGGAAAGGATATTGACAACATTTACAAAGGTGCAGCAATATCATAGTCGTTATTGATCCTGAGGTCCTCTAATGATGTTGATGACAATAAATATTTTTTTAGTTTGAAAAAAAATTTTTTAGAGACACAGTCTCACTCTGTCACCCAGACTGAAGTACAGTGGCATGATCACATCTTACTGAAGCCTCAATCTCCCAGGCACAAGTGATCCTCCCACCTCAGCCTTCCAAGTAGCTGGAATCACAGGCGCATGCCACCATGTTGGCAATTTTTTATTTTTTGTAGAGACAGGGTCTTCCTGTGTTGCCCAGGCTAGTTTTCTCCTGGGCTCAAACGATTGTCCTGCCTCAGCCTCCCAAAGTGCTAGGACTACAGGTATGAGCCACCGTACTCAGCCTTATTTTCAATAATAAACATTTCATGTAATGAAATGTTTAGTTTCAGTGTGGATAAAATTACAAATACCCTCAGATATAGGCAAGAGATTTGCTGTAGCGAGTTACAGCATATTCATTAGGTGGTATTAAATGGTCCAAGTCAGAGAAGCCATCACTCCTAATAGCTGAGTGTTAATAACTACACAAGATACACATTGTGTACCTGTATCAAAACATCTCATATACCCTATAAATATATACACCTACTATGTACATGCAAAAAATTTTAAAAAACCTGAGTGCCAGAAACATCTAGATTGCCAGAAAAATCTACAACTGACCTAACAATAAATTCAGACATGACTATACAGTGAGTTTTGCCATATACCTATTATATCAGTTCAGCCAAGTCACATCTAATTTATGGATTCCATTTAGTATAAAGGAATTGTGGTGATAGAGGAAAGTGATAACTGTATATAATCTCCTAATATTAGGAAATTTATTTTCCAACAGCAAAATTAAGGCTAATAGGATAAAGGCAAAGCACACTTATTGTCATTAGTGAAATGATATGTACCTTTAAAGTGACTTATCAAGTTAATCTGCGTATAATATTTTATTTTAGTTTCAGCATAGGCATGTAAGAACAAGAAGCAACACAGTATAATGCATCAGTTCTAAAAACACTTTTTGGTCTTGGGACCCCTTTATATACTTAATAAGTACAATTCCAACAAACTGTTGTTTATGTGGGTTATGCAGTACATAACAATATTTAATGTATAAGAAATTAGAATTTTTGAATATTTGTTAACCCATTAGAATTATAAATCCTTTATATGATAATATAAATAACACATTTTTATGAAAAGTATATCCTCTAAAACAACAACAAAATAATGAAAGGAAAGGCATCACTTTACACTTTTAAAAATCCTTAATGTTTTTGCTTAATAGAAGACAACTGGATTTTCTTATCTGCTTCCGCATTTAATCTGTTGAAATATGTTGTTTTGGTTGAAATACATATTTTTAAAAAACAGCCTCACATAGATATGTAATTGGAAAATAGATGATGTGAATATCAGTCTTTACCATTATACCAGAACTTGATATATGCTTTTTTTTTAAGGTCAGCTGCAATGTGGAATGTAAGACTATATCAATGAACTTTTTGTACTCTGTTACTTTCAAATGCATTGGTTTATCTTGCACTTTCAGTAGCTCTTTTGCCTAGTCATAATTTTATAACATTATGCATTGGCTATTGGAAATATTGTTCAGTAAGGCTACGGATCTTCCGAATGTTGACAATTTCATTATACAATATCAAAAACTCACCACCACTTCATCAAGAAAATAAGTGTTGGGAAGTTATCAAGCTCTCACAGTCACAGTGGTAAATACAAGTTTTCCCAAATTCTACCTTTCCCTTAAAAGCATGAATTGGCAGCAAATACTGTTTTCCTTGAAGTGACAGGCCCATTCATTCCATTTTTTTCACTCATTCAGTTTTGATAAAATTTCTCCAAATATTAAGTCTGGAAAAACCACAGTTTTCTTTAGTCATTCTTTCACATAAAAAAAAAATGTTCTATAAAAAAATACCCATTCAGCTCACAACTCAAGTGTACAAGTGTCTTTCTTTTAGACAGTACAGTGCTTAGTTGGTATGCAACACAGGTGCTTTATGTGTACTACCCATTTAGTCACTATGAATACTAAAAAGATCTGCTCAAGGGTTGAGATTTATTAAAATTAATGTTTTTAATAGCTTCAGTAAGGACACTCTTAAGTGAAACTGGCTCTCCCACCCCACCCCACTCCAGCTCTTTTAACTTCAAGATTATGGCAGTCAAAAATACAATGACTTCTAGTGCAGCTTGGTGCCACTGTCCAGATTCATGTTAAGGCTCCAGCAGTTTTTCCCACCATTGCTTTTATGCCGCCAGTGCAAACACCAACACAGTAAAAAAAAAAAAAGACAAATAATATCTTACTATCATTATGAAAATAGTTGTGACCTCATGGATTCCCTGAAAGGATCTCAGGAACCCCAAGGAATCCATGAACTGTACTTTGAGAACCACTGATGTCATGGAAAGACATTTTTGAAGTCAGTGGGATTAAGTTCTGACTCTGAGACTTACTAGCTGCGTGCTTGGGCACATTACTTAACCTCTCTTGGCCTTGGTTTGCTCACTTAACAAAAATAAAGAAAAAGAATACCCATTTCGTCCAGGCATAGTGGCTTACGCCTGTAATCCCAACACTTTGGGAAGCTGAGGCAGGTGGATTGCCTGAGGTCAGGAGTTCGAGACCAACCTGAACAACATGATGAAACCCTGTCTCTACTAAAAATACAAAAATTAGCTGAGCGTGGTGGCGAGCGCCTGTAATCCCAGCTACTCGGTAGGCTGAGACACAAGAATTGCTTGACCCAGGAGGCAAGGGTTGCAGTGAGCACCACTGCACCCCGGCCTGGGCGACAGAGTGAGACTTTGTTAAAAAAAAAAGAAAAAAAAAGCCATTTCATAGACCTACTGTGGAGAAGCTCATAGGAGATGCAAAACAATACTCAGTAGGTGTTCACAAAATGTTATTTTTAACTCTCCCCTACATAAAATAAGAGATTATCCCATTTTGACACCTAACCAAAGATCAAGAGAGGTTAAATGACTGACGATCAAAAGAACAAAATGAGAAAATTAATATTATAATTAATATGAGAATGATGCATAAATAATAGATCAACCTAATACTGTTATGAAACTGAGAGATTTGAAAAATGCATTAGAAAATGTTTATATTTTCTGCCAGTAAACATTTGTAGTGTCTCTATTTCAAAAGGGGTGATAAACACTCATTCTGAACCATTTATCACTATACTTTAGACATCATTGACACCTCTCGAACACTCTCAAGAAAATCTTTAAGAATTCTTTTATTTTTTCTTTGTTCTCTATTACACACAAGGTTATACCGAACAGAGTCTCTGTGATTCCGGAGTTTTTCTACTCCAGCTGCTGGATCCCATCTGGTGTCCTTTATCTAGGACACCTGTTTCAGGAATAAGATGATTAAGGTGATGAGCCAATTCCTTGTAGAAAATAAAAATTTCCCATTTCCTTAAGAATGTTAGTAGGAGAGAGAAAAAATGTTTGATAAAGCACAATTACACATCTAATTACCAGATGCTAAGCATTTAGCCAGAACAGATATTCTAATTGCTATATGTTGTTTTGCTCCACTGAGACACTGTATTAGTTATCTATTGCTGAATAACAATATTTCCACAGTTTCAGTAGCTTAAAATAACACCCATTTATTATCTCACAGTTCTGTGAGTAAGGAGTCCAGGCATAGCTTCACTGGGTCCTCTGCAAGGCCGCAGTCATGTTGTCAGCTAGACCTGGTTCTCATGTGGAGGCTCAATTTGGGGAGGATCTTCTTCCCTGCTTTTGTGGTTGTTGACAGCATTCAGTTCCTTGCAACTGTAGAACTGAGAGCTTCAGTCTTTTGCTGGCTGTCAGGGGAGACTGCCCTCAGCTCCTCAAAGCCACTTGAAGTTCTTTGCCACATGGGGTTCCCCAGTACAGCTACTTGCTACTTCATAGCCAGCAAGGGAGAGAGAGAGAGACTTCAGCAAGATGAGGGCTACAGTCATACATAACATAATCATATACGCAAACTAATGTATATCCTGTCACTTTTGTCATGTTCTGTTGGGTAGAAGCAAGTCACAGGACTCATCCATACTCAAGGGAAAGGGATCACACAAGGGCATGAAGAATGGCAGGAATCATGGGGCCCACCTTAAGAGTACGTTCGCCACGGACATGCTGGAGCATGCAGTGTGACTAGTAGAGAATAGGAAAAATTTGAAACAAGTCAAGAATAGGGTGAGGAGAATGAATAAGCTCGATAGTATGGAGAGAAGGAATACAGGTCTAGTATCACCTAAATCTATATCCATAGGGAGGCAACAAATCTGGAGAAAGGTGAGATAGTACAGATAAAAAAGTCTGATTTGGTAGGTTGGATACAACTGTTAAGAGCTAACAGGGACTCACAATGAGCAGGTGACGATGGTGTGGCTCCAGGAAAGTTGTTAGTTGGAGCAGGATCCCAGCATGTGGCTGGAATATGGAAAGAAGAATACAGACCCTAGGAGGAGGAAGAGGACTGATAAGAGAGAGATTCAGTGTCTGGACTCTAGCTCCAGTACTGGGAATTGGAAGGCTACTCAGAAAAGCAAGCAAAAGCCCAGTCACAAAAACCAGGAGAACAAGGATAGAGTGAGGGTCCAGTTACTGAGCTCAGGGAGCTTATGAGTGTCCGGACATACCACAGTTTAGGGCAGCAAGACTAATTTTAAATTCCGATAGCTAATAACCCAGGGCTACCTTTGCTCCAGAGACTGACCTGGTCAGGGATTGACTAGGTAAAGTCGAACTTTAACATACTGGTGTTGGGAGCTAAGTAAGAGAAGACAGGAACGGGCTTTGATAGTTTCTCATTGCTTAGGACACTGGATTGAGTCTAAATCCACAGTATGGTATGAATCCCATGATAACACAGCCTCAGTCTGCCCATCTAGTCTTGTCCCCCTGCATGCTTGACACTCCTTAGATTGAAACCACTGGAACACCCTGCTGTGTCCTAAACATGGCACGGATTTGCATGCTTCTGAGACAACCTCCATTTACTTTCCCTAAAGTGCCCTATCTCCTCTGCCTCTAACTAGAGAATTCTACTTAACTTCTCAGGACCTAGTCCACATGTTACTTTCTCTGTGAAATGTGTCCACTGTCCAGACCTCTATTGTGGCACTTATCACCAAGTTATGACTGTGTCTTCAACCTAACAGACTAGGAATATGAGAAGGAAAGGACCATATCTATCCGCTCAACTTTGTATCCTTTGCACCTGGAATAGTGGCTGGCATTTAGTGGTTACTCGATAAAAATTACTGAAACAAATGCAGGAAGTATTTTAATGCTTTATCGATCTTGCCTTAGGAGTCTAATTTTGTGCCCCAACTCTCATCTCCATTTCCTCCTGCTATACACCCACTTCTTGCAATAATGATGGGAGCTCTGTGTATATGCCTGGGTTCACCTAGCTGCTGCTCTTTAATGAGCATTGATGCAGCTGAAGCCTGACATAGAGGGCTGAAAAAACAACACTAAATCTTTTATGGACAAACTGCAAATCTGCATGTACAGTCAGACATTTCCCCTGTTGACCCAGAGCTCTGATCACCAGATGTGAGAGGTAAAGCAGAACACAACACCCACATGTTTTCAAAAGAGGGAAAATCCCCAATTTAGTTCATGGCTGCCACTGTGGGTAACCCAGAAGACCTACATGACCCGAAGGTGATTTTAAGTCCTTATCCTTTTGTTGACAAGAAAAACATGTCTTGGCACTTGGTATCTTTAGTGTCTAAAGCTACAGTAAAAGTATTTCCTCTTTAAAATTCATTCTGCAGTGAGAATGGCTTCCTTCTGCCCTTGCATGTGAGACTTCAATGACGAAACCTAATGTACACACACAAAGTTGGATCACAGACCCAGCAATTACTATTTCTGAGGCTGGCTATTGAGTTCTGCATTAAGAAATGTTCAGAAGCTATCCACCTCCTATTGGGCGAGAGAGAAAAGGGCTATTCATCATCCTCAGACATGCACAACAGTATCAGTCAATTCTCTTCTATGGTGAAAGATTTTAAGTTGAAATGAATTTTTCAAATCCAATTGTTCATAATCAAGGTGACCCCAACAGGCAGTGGCTAGAAACAAGGCCTGAGCTAATCTGTACGAACTCTTTTCAGCCTTTTAATATGGATATTAAACCCTAGAAATGGGAACGAATTATGCACACATCTTTCCATTTTAGTTTAAAATATGCACATATCCATGTTTTAAAATGGCCCTTTGGCCTAAGACAATGAAGGAACTCCATTCATAATGAGGGACAAGCATTGGGTATGCTGACAAAAAGGGAATTAATTTGCTTAATATGTCCTTAGATTAAGACTTTTGGAGAGAAAACATCCAGGAACTGGAAGGTCGTTCTGTCCAGACGCTCTCAGCATGACACGGAACATAACAGTTGCGTTTCATGGAGAGGGGCAGCCAGAGCCAGCATGTCGTGCAGCATCCTGGCTTGTCTGCTTGCTCTTTGGTCATTCCTTCTTTCCATCCCACAAATACTCATTGAGAACACATCAATGTGCTTACTGCAATAGGCTCCTTCCTTTCAGAAGGGAATTTATACAGTAGCATAAGAAGCAAAGGATGTGAAAAAGCAACTTTCACTCCACATTAGGTGAAGCCAGAAAAGTCCCTCTGGAAAGGATACTTTGGTTTCTTCTTCAAAAGAAGAAATTGAAATTGAGAAAATATTTACTTCTTGTTAATGTTATTCATTGTTAAACAATGATTTCAGCTTTCATAATCTATTTTGATGAGCTTCAAACATCTGTGTATTAGAATTTAATTATCTGAACTGGATTTCATCTGTTTTTGCATCTCCACAGTTGGCCACAGCACTGGAACATCCTGAATGATTACAGCCTGAACTTCCCAAAGAGATTTCGCTGAAAAGGTCTCACTGTTCACTAACAAAAGGTATTTTATAGAAAACAAGTACAATTACACAAGTGGCTAAGTTCAAGATTTAATGTGTACTTGGTACCTACATGAATAAATATTTTCCCACTATATCTCAATAATGGAAAATGAAAAGAAATGGCTGTCTAAATTAATACAGTAAAGTTCACAAGAAAATTATAAAACCTGACATTATAAAGAAATAAAAACTCACAAAAGCCTGATACTAAACCTACCCTTGTACATGGGCTTTGGATTTTGGAAGGCAAATCCCATGAGACTGACTAATATTTGTACAGATTA
Source organism: Papio anubis (assembly GCF_008728515.1). Lineage (NCBI taxonomy): Eukaryota > Metazoa > Chordata > Mammalia > Primates > Cercopithecidae > Papio > Papio anubis. The sequence continues at coordinate 22,522,013 of NC_044991.1, read as the reverse complement.
ACAGTTTATAAAACACTTTATATGTTATTTCTTTTCATCCTCTATAGCAATGATTCTCAACTGGAGCAATTTCCTCACTCCAGGGACATCTGGCAATGTCTGGAGACATGTTTAGTTGTCACAACTTGTAGTAGAAGAGTTGCTACTGGCAACTAGTGGGCAGAGGTCAGTGATGCTGCTAATCATCCTACAATGCACAGAACAGATCCCCACAATAAAGAAGGACCCAGAACCACATGTCAGCAGTGCTGAGGTGGAGAAACCCTTCTCTACAGCAGTGCTTCTTGAGCTTTAAGGTGTATGTGTCATGTTAAAATGCAGTAGGTCTGGGGCAGGATCTGAGACTCTGTATCCCTCACCAACTCCCAGGTGATGCTGATGTTGCTGGTCCACAGAATACCAAGATTCCATAGCACATGTAGTACTCAATGTGTACTGTCTTATACAGCCCTTCTCAAGGGCCGTTCTGTTCTCAAACCCTTAGTGAGTGGGTTATATGACCACCCTTCCCTTCATGGCTCTTAATACCTTGATGGACCCCAGAACCCAAGTAAGCCAGTCAAATAACCTCCCAAGAATTTGTTAGCAGGTCTCAGGAACTCCAGAAAGTTTCTGCTGAAAACTAGGAGCCAGCAATTAATTCTGGGAGCTAGAAACTGATATAGGGCTAGGTCCAGAATGGATATGTATTTGGTCCATATGCACAGAGAAACAGAAGTTTCTGAGCTAAATGGGCTGGTGGAGGGGATCATGGGGGCAGGGAGATGACTGATGAGAAGCAAATATAAGAAAGTGATCTCACCTTCATTCTACAGTTCCTCCTGAGGCCCCAGCTGAACTTCTTGCCCCAGCATTCATTAGATACCTCTATATAGTATGACGACATTCCCTTTTTTGCTTAAACTAGTTTAAGAAGGTTTACTCACTTAAAACAACTGATTCTTGACCAAAATATGTTCATAATGATTGTCCTCAACCCTGAGATATATAACGCCCACTTAGAAATTCAGCAACTTCATCCTGGCTAACACGGTGAAACCCCGTCTCTACTAAAAAATACAAAAAACTAGCCGGGCGTGGTGGCGGGTGCCTGTAGTCCCAGCTACTTGGGAGGCTGAGGCAGGAGAATGGCGTGAACCCGGGAGGCGGAGCTTGCAGTGAGCTGAGATCCGGCCATTGCACTCCAGCCTGGGCGGCAGAGTAAGACTCCGTCTCAAAAAAAAAAAAAAAAAAAGAAAAAAAAAGAAATTCAGCAACTTTCCCAATGTTACTAAGAACCAGTAAATAGCAAAGCACAATTTTTTATGCCTCCAGATCCCATGCTCCTTAAACAGGCTATCCATTAACAATCAAATAATAAACCTTACAGACTACTGCCACATCTCATAGAAAAACAATGGTGCTGGCTGGGTGCAGTGGCTCACCCGTAATCCCGACACTTTGGGAGGCCAAGGTGGGTGACTCACCAGAGGTCAGGAGTTCGAGACCAGCCTGCCAACATGGTGAAACCCCATCTCTACTAAAAGTACAAAAATTGGCCAGGTGTGATGGTGCATGCATGTAGTCCCAGCTACTCAAGAGGCTGAGGCAGAAGAATTGCTTGAACCCAGAAGGCGGAGGTTACAGTGAGCCGAGATCGTGCCACTGTACTCCAGCCTGGGCAACAGAGTGAGAGACTCTGTCTCAAAAAAAAAAAAGAAGAAGAAGAAAAAGAAAAACAATGGTGCTTCAAATTTTCATTCCATTTTCCCAAGTTAACCATTCCTGCTTCCACCAAGGGAAATGTCTCCAACTCTTCAAGTTGAGATCAACTTTTCTGCCATGGACAAACAGTAACACTATTACAAAAAGAAATAATAATGACCTAAAGAAGGGTAGAACTGCACAGATAACTGAAAACAGCATGCAATTTATTTACTGAGGTAATTGCCAAAAAAAAAAAACCCATATATTGAAGTGTACAACTTGTAAGCTCTGATATATGTGTACACTTGCAAAATCACCACAAGCAAATAGTGAACATATCCCATCCACCTCCCAAAAATTTTTCTCATGCCCCTTTGCATCCCCTACTTTTTGTCCTACCTCCTTACCCCTATTACCAGGCAACCACTGATTTGCTTTCTGTGCCTGAAGATTAGTCTGCATTTTGTAGAGCTTCATATGAGTGAAATCATTTTGCATATACTCTGTTTTTGTTGGGCTTCTTTCACTCAACACAATTATTTTGAGATTCAACCATGTTGTTACATGTATCAGTAGCTTGTTCCTTTTTATTAGTGAGGCGTATTCTGATGTTTGAATATACTACCACCCTTTGTTTATCCATTCACCTGCTAATGGATATTTGGGCTGTTTCCAGTTTTTGGCTATTATAGATAAAGCTGCTATGAATGTTCATGTACGAATCTTTGTGTAGACGTGTGCTTTCTTTTCACTAGTGTAAATTTGTAGGAGTGAAACGGTTTGGTCATATGTTAGGTATGTGCTTAACTTTGTAGGAAACTGCCAAACTGTTTTCCAAAGTGGTGGTACAACTTTGCATTCTCAGCAGCAGTGTATGGGAGTTCTAGTTCTTCCATATCCTTTCCAAAACTTAGTGTGGTCAGTGTTTTCAATTTGAGCCATTCTATTGGGCATGTAGGGTTACTCACTGTGGTTTAAATTTGTATTTCCCTAAATACTATTGATGTTGAGCTTCTTCTCTTCTCTTCTCTTTTTTTCTTTTTATGAGACAGTCTCACTCTGTCTTCCCAGGCTGGAGTGCAGTGGTGCAATCTCAGCTCACTGCAACTTCTGCCGGCCAGGTTCACGGGATTCTCCCACCTCAGCCTTCCAAGTAGCTGGGACTACAAGTGTGTGTTACCGCACTTGGCTAATTTGTGCATTTTTCGGTACAAGGTTTCACCATGTTGGCCAGGCTAGTTTTTAACTCCTGATCTCAAGTGATCCACCCGTCTTGGCCTCCCAAAGTGTTGGGATTTCAGACATGAGCCACCACACCCAGCTGATGTTGAGCATTTTTTAATGTTGTTTTTGTCACTCAGTGCCATCATTTGATCAAGTATCTGTTCAACTCTTTTGTCAAGTTTTAAACTGTGGTATTTATTTCCTTTTATTCTCTCAATGACATCTTTCAAAGAGCAGAAGTTATTATTTTGATGAAGTCCAGTTTATCCATTCTACAGGACTATTCGGGTCATCTGTTTATTTTTTGTTTTGTTTTGTGACAGGGTCTCACTCTGTCATCGAGGTTGGAGTGCAGTAGAGCAATCATAGCTCACTGTAACCTCAAACTTCTGGCTCAAATGATCTTCCCACCTGAGGTTCTCAAGTAGCTGGGACTACAGGTGCACACCTCCATGCTCAGCTAATTTTTATTTTATTTCTGTTTTTTTAGAGATGGGGTCTCACTATATTGCCCAGGCTGATCTCAAACTCTTGGCCTCAAGTGATCCTCCAACCCTGGCCTCTCAAAGAATGAAGTGAATCTTTACCTTACACCATATATAAAAATCAACTCAAAATGGATGAAAGACCTAAACTCAAGAGCTAAAACTATAAAACTCTTAGAATAAAACATTGAGGAAAAGCTTTATGACATTGGATTCTGCAGTGCTTTCTTAAATATGACACTAACAGCATGAGTGACACAGCTAAAAATCAATGAATTGAACTTTATCAAAATTAAGAACTTTTGTATTATTAATTTAAGGTCACTGCTGAAGAAGTAAAAAGATAACACACAAAATGGAACAGAATATTTGCAAATATACCTAAAAAGGGATTTATATCCAGAATATGTAAAGAACTCCTACAATCCAACACAAACAACCCAATTCAAAAATGGACTTAGAACTTGAAGACATTCCTCCAAAGAAGATACATAAATAGCTAATAAGCACATATTATCTATTTAATATCACTAGTCATTAGGAAAATGCAAATCAAAACCACAATGAGATACTTCTTCACACTCATTAGGATGTTATTACACATTTGAAAAAAAAGAAAACAAGTGTTGGCAAGGATATAGAGAAATTGGAACCCTTGTGCACTGCTAGTGGGAATGTAAAATGGTACAACCATTGTAAAAAACAGGATGGCAGTTCCTCAAAAAGTTACCTATAGAATTACCGTATGACTCAGCAATTCTACTCCGGGGTATATACTTAGAAGAACTGAAAGCAGGACCTCAAAGAGATATTTGCACATCCATGTTTATAGCAGCATTATTCACAATAGCCCAAAGGTGAAAGCAACCCAAATGTCCATTATAGATGAATGGATAAACAAAATGTGGTATATACATACAATAAAACATTATTCAGGCTTCAAAAAGAAGGAAATTCTGATACATGCTACATGAATAAACCCTGAAGACATTAAAAGTGAAATAAGGCAGACACAAAAGGTCGCATACTGTATGATTCCACTAATACAGATACCTAGAGTAAACAAATTCACAGAGACAGAAAGGAGAATGATGGTTGCTAGAGGCTGAGGAGGAAAGGGGAATGAGGAGTTGACTATTTAATAGGCACAAAATTCAAGTTGTGAAAATGAAATTGTTCTGGAGAGGGATGGTGTTAGTAGTTGCAAAACAATGTTAATATATTTAATGTCACTGAACTGTATAGCTAAAATTGTTAAAATAGTAAATTTTGTTATGTATGTTTTACCACAATAAAAATAAATTTTAAAAATACACGTTTGGCTGGATGCGGTGGCTCACGCCTGTAATCCCAGCACTTTGGAAGGCCGAGGCGGGGGGATTATCTGAGGTCAGGAGTTCAAGACCAGCCTGGCCAACATGGCGAAACCCTGTCTCTACTAAAAATACAAAAATTAGCCGGGCATGGTGGTGTGCACCTGTAATCCCAGCTACCCAGGAGGCTGAGGCAGGAGAATCGCTAGAACCCGGGGGGGAAGAGGTTGCAGTGAGCTGAGATTGTACCACTACACTCCAGCCTGAGCGACAGAACAAGACTCCATCAAAAACAAAACAAAACAAAAACACACACACGTTTAGACTTCTCTCAATATTCATTCTAAGACACTGAAGACCCTTTTATTGGTAGGAACTTTTAAAATTTTTTCTTTAAATCAATAAATGGAATATAAATATTTTCTAGATTGTTAAAAAACTACACCCTGGCCAGGCGTGGTGGCTCACACCTGTAATCCCACCACTTTGGGAGGCTGAGGCGGGCAGATCACAAGGTCAGGAGATCAAGACCATCCTGGCCAACATGGTGAAACCCTGTCTCTACTAAAAATACAGAAAATTAGCCAGGCGTGGTGGCGGGCACCTGTAGTCCCAACTACTCAGGAGGCTGAGACAGGAGAATTGCTTGAACCTGGGAGGCAGAGGTTGCAGTGAGCCGAGACCGCACCACTGCACTCCAGCCTGGGCAACAGAGCGAGACTCCATCTCAAACAACAAACAAAAAAACTACACCCTCTCCAATAGGAAAACAAAGTGAATTTCAAGGGAAAAGGTAAGCTAATTTTGTAGTTCTGGGTAGAATATCTACTGTCTTTAAAAAATCACACACAGAACAAATAAGTCTCCATTTGGCTTTAACAATACAAACCAAAAAATTAAGTGAAGCCAGCAAAAATAAACGGGGACCAAGTGGATAAAGAACATCCTTAACTTTTAACACTATCATAATGAACTGCTATCAACTGTTGCCAGCAAAGTCTGACTCCAAAACTATTCAGTTCAACCTTATAGACCTATTCTAATGTAGATAAATAAAATATGAAAGCAACAAGCTTGTTCAAGTACTCCAGATTCAACTAATTTCACTATTTTGTTATCCTTCTATTTTAACAATATATTTGAGGCCATATAAAGTCAAGCGAGGTCCTCAAAACAATGTTATAGACTAGTAATATGGAGGCAACAAGCAGCTTCCTAAGAGCTGCTAGTCTTAAAATTGAAAGCCACCCCTTTCAATTCTACAAGCATATGAATCAGCAGTTAAGGACAGTCATCCAGCATTCAGAGTAATAACTCTGAAGCCTCATTCTGAGCTCTGCAGGTAGACACAGCACAACTGCCCAGAAATGTCCACTGCTACCAGACAGAAATAATGATGTGTTCCCTTCTCTATGATAGGATTTTGAGAATTACAGTTCTTTAAAACATTTTGAGATACTTAAATTAAAAAAATACATAAAAAGGACAAAATTCCATCTCTAATGACCGCTTCATGAAGTGGTAATAAGCAGAATGCACACATGCAATGTGTCTGGTCTCCAAACAGAATATTTGAATAGTGGGAACCTGTTATCCAGTTTGGTCCCCAGCTGACAGATACTAGTTGGAAATGAAAGAATGGAAAAAGCCATTGTGGCAGTAGTCTGCATCCTGCAAGAGCAGATTCTGACCAGCGTCACTTCCACAGTGAAAGGTAACAAAATCTGACAAAGAAAAATTCAGGCTCCTTTTCTACTTGTAATTGTCATATCAGCCCAAGTGGAAGTATGTTACACAAGAGATACAGCGAAGAACGCAAGCAAATATCACTGGTCACAAAAAGGTCCCTCCCAGCCAAACCAAGGCAGAATTTCTCAAGGATGAGCAGCATTCCACAGAGAGATCTGTTGGCTGTAAAAAGCGTATTGATCCTGCTGAAGCTTTCTGCAGATTATTAAAATTCAAGAGATCCAGATGAGACTCATTACAATCCTTTCATAGGTGACTACAACATAAGACTGAGTCTTCACACAGAGGGGAAGGGTCTTTGTCTTCTCATTGCCCAGAAAAGAAAACAACCCTTTTATTCTCCTGGACATCAGAGGAGATTTTTCAAAAGAGGTTCCTCCACATTTCCTTTACGTGCCATGCCAGATTCATCCAGGTGCTTTCCCTGAATTGCACTGATGTTTTAGAATACAGAGAGAGACTGGGGGAGGTTCGAGAGAAATAGGATATTTTCCCTTAGACGTATATCCTATAGTAGCAGCTGGGAAGGGTCTGAACATTAAGTCAAGTGTGAGTTGAACCAAAATTTTTTCTGTATGGGCAGAAAAATTTTCTATAATTGTAAACTATTGAGTTCTCATTCATTCCAATTCCAGGATTTTAATCCTCCTCAGTCAGAGAAATGACCTAATAGGAAGTCTAACCTCATTATTCAATTGTGTGTGTGAGGTTTTGGCAAAATGTTTAAGAGAGATGTGTACACCTATGTGGGAAGCCTGTACTGATGAAAAATGTATCAAGTATTTTATGGGTATGAATTATAATAAATACTAGTATATAACTTGGGTGATGCCCCAGTTATCCCCAAGTACTTATTTAGGTATGTTCTAAAGTTAGCATCTTTCAACAATCTTTTCTTTTCTTTCAACAATCTGTTCGTGTCACAACTGCTGACTACATATCTAGCACGTATAGGTACTATGCTAGAAAGAGAAGCTGGAAGGTGGGAATACATAGATAAATTAAACACAGTCTCTGCACTTGAAGAACCAACAGTCTACAGCAGGAGACAGATACGTAAACAAATGCTTTAACACATGCGATAAATGCTTTAATACATGGACTGAATACATGGATAAGTTCTTTAATACATGGAAACGCAAAGAGAAAATCAGAACATCTGAGACAAAAGTTTGTTTTTTTGTTTTGTTTTGTTTTATTTTTTTAAAAAACCACAAGGCAGGGGATCGAGCCTACAGTCTTATTTTTACATATTAAGTCCAAATCCCTGAAGAGCCCAAAATATATAATTTGCATCTATAACTCTTCTAATTCTTCCTAGAGTCACAAGATAAACCTAATACAAGAGTGGCTCAAGTCTGTAGATCACAGCAGGGAACTGCTCTTGGTTCTATTTGGTTTACAAGTCCTGTGACGGTTGTGGAATGTTGGCAGTTTACACATGGCTGGTGAGGAGAAGCTATGCAAAAGTTGTCAGGAACTCAGCTGTAATAGACCAGGCATGACCATTAGGAAAGCCCATGAAAATAAATGTCTGGAAGGAAGACAGTTGTTGTTCCAAAGAATCAAAGTCAAACATCAGGTCATTTGTCCATCTAAACACACATTTATTCCAGCTTTGATAACAGCAAGAAAACAACTGACAATGGTTTGATGTATTAATATGAAACAAATAATCAATGGTGTGAAGATTTAAGGGACGTTTCTCTCCGATTTGATACAAGCCTTAAATTCTTATTCTTGATTTATACATCTAGGGGCCACAGTAGCTCATAATGTTTGAGAAAGTACCCAGGAGAATTGGGAATTATGAATAATTTTTAGAAGGATTACCCTACAACCATGGAAGTCAGATATTAGCTTTCTTTTATCAGACAAACAGTGATGGGGAAATGCCCGCCCACAGCCTTTTTTAAGGAAAACCACTTCTTCATCCCACCCCTGCTGAGACCCATAGCTGCTCATGAAGTACCACAGGATTTCAACCACTCCAGCATAGCTATTTGAGTCAGGTGTGGGCATCTGACTAAAAGACAGCCAATCAATTGAATGATCAACAACCTATTTTGTGACCTGGAATGAAGAAAAGAGCTCCAACCAATCAGATTAATCCACTTTCAGGAATTTAATAAATATTAAGAGAATGTGGCTGTTAAGAGTGAATCTAAAGCCAAAAGAATGCAAAAAAAAAAAAAAAAAAAAAAAAGAGGCCTCATGGGGCAGCCTTTCAGGCCTAGGAGCTCCTATCAAGGCCTAGTGGTAAGGGAATAATCCTTAGCAAGCAGCAGCAATCTTTTTATTATTATTATTATAATACTTTAAGTTCTAGGGTACATGTGCACAATGTACAGGTTTGTTACATATGTATACATGTACCATGTTGGTGTGCTGCACCCATTAACTCGTCATTTACATTAGGTATATCTCCTAATGCTATCCCTCCCCACTACCCCCACCCCACGACAGGCCCCAGGGTGTGATGTTCCCCTTCCTGTATCCAAGTGTTCTCATTGTTTAATTCCCACTTATGAGTAAGAATATGCAGTGTTTGGCTTTTTCTCCTTGCGATAGTTTGCTGAGAATGATGGTTTCCAGCTGCATCCATGTCCCTACAAAGGACATGAACTCATCCTTTTTTATGGCTACATAGTATTCCATGGTGTATATGTGCCACATTTTCTTAATCCAGTCTATCACTGATGGACATTTGGGTTGGTTCCAAGTCTTTGCTATTGTGAATAGTGCTGCAATAAACATATGTGTGCATGTGTCTTTATAGCAGCATGATTTATAATCCTTTGCGTATATACCCAGTAATGGGATGGCTGGATCAAATGGTATTTCTAGTTCTAGATCCTTGAGGAATCACCACACTGCCTTCCACAATGGTTGAACTAGTTTACAGTCCCATCAACAGTGTAAAAGTGTTCCTATTTCTCCACATCCTCTCCAGCACCTGTTGTTTCCTGACTTTTTAATGATTGCCATTCTAACTGGTGTGAGATGGTATCTCATTGTGGTTTGATTTGTATTTCTCTGATGGCGAGTGATGATGAGCATTTTTTCATGTGTCTGTTGGCTGTATAAATGTCTTCTTTTGAGAATTGTCTGTTCATATCCTTTGCCCACTTTTTGATGGGGTTTTTTTTTTCTTGTAAATTTGTTTGAGTTATTTGTAGATTCTGGATACTAGCCCTTTGTCAGATGAGTAGATTGCAAAAAATTTTTCCCATTTTGTAGGTTGCCTGTTCACTCTGATGGTAGTTTCTTTTGCTGTGCAGAAGCTCTTTAGTTTAATTAGATCCCATTTGTCAATTTTGGCTTTTGTTCCCACTGCTTTTGGTGTTTTAGACATGAAGTCCTTGCCCATGCTTATGTCCTGAATGGTATTGCCTAGGTTTTCTTCTAGGGTTTTTACGGTTTTAGAGAGACCCTAGGTGGTCCATCACATAGAGAAAGCTGCTGGTCCTTGCTGGAGTTTCCATTCCAGGGTACATGTATCTTCATAATATGTTCCCTTTCTCTTAACATTTGTTTTGTAAATGTCTGTTTGAAACCAACAGAAACCAAGTATAATGCACATCTTATAAATGAAAAAAACCACAACTCAATGCAATTAAATAATCAGTTAAGTGGTACAGCTAGCTAGAATCTTGTACGTGGCTCAAGACAGAACAGATGGCTGAATAAAGAAAATAACTAGTCTCTCTTGTAGGTTTATGAATAGTTTTTCTTTCACTTATTTAGGGTTGCTTTGATGACATCACATTGTCAAAGTAATTTTCAATTTTCTTCATTTTAAAGTAATTTTAAATTTTCTTCATTTTAGAGCTGGGTGCAGTGGCTCACACCTGTAATCCCAGCACTTTGGGAGGCCGAGGCGGGTGGATTGCCTGAGGTTAGGAGTTCGAGACCAGCCTAGCCAACATAGTGAAACTCCCTCTCTACTAAAAATACAAAATATTAGCTGGGCGTGGTGACGGGTGCCTGTAATCCCAGCTACTTAGGAAGCTGAGGCAGGAGAATCACGTGAACCCAGGAGGCAGAGGTTACAGTGAGCCGAGATCGTGCCATTGCACTCCAACCTAGGCAACAAGAGTGAAACTCCGTCTCAAAAAACAAAAAAAAAATTCCGTTTTAATTTTCAATTGCTTTTCCCTTGTTGCTTTAGAATTATTCATTCTTCAATATTATTTGAGCATTAAAATTCTGGAATTTTTTCAGTGATAATTTTAAAGAAAATCAAGTACACCGGTAGAAAGAGTGGTCTAAAGTCCTCCCAACTGAGTTATATTAGAATTCTGGATAATTTTTCTCATAATTTACTGCTTTTAAATTTGACCATATATCTTCACATAATTTTGCTCATATTTTAATTATTTTCTTTTTTTTATTATTATACTTTAAGTTCTAGGGTACATGTGCACAATGTGCAGGTTTGTTACATATGTATACATGTGCCATGTTGGTGTGCTGCACCCATTAACTCATCGTTTACATTAGGTATATCTCCTAATGCTATCCCTCTCCCCTCCCCCTCCCCACAATAGGCCCCGATGTGTGATGTTCCCCTTCCTGTGTCCAAGTGATCTCATTGTTCAATTCCCACCTATGAGTGAGAACATGCAGCGTTTGGTTTTCTGTTCTTGCGATAGTTTGCTGAGAATGATGGCTTCCAGCTGCATCCATGTCCCTACAAAAGACACGAACTCATCTTTTTTATGGCTGCATAGTATTCCATGGTGTATATGTGCCACATTTTCTTAATCTAGTCTGTCACTGATGGACATTTGGGTTGATTCCAAGTCTTTGCTATTGTGAATAGTGCCGCAATAAACATACATGTTTTCTTCTATGGTTTTTATGGTTTTAGGTCTAACATTTAAGTCTCTAATCCATCTTGAATTAATTTTCGTATAAGGAGTAAGGAAAGGATCCAGTTTCAGCTTTCTACTTATGGCTAGCCAATTTTCCCAGCACCATTTATTAAATAGGGAATCCTTTCCTCATTTCTTGTTTTCATCAGGTTTGTCAAAGATCAGATGGCTGTAGATGTGTGGTATTATTTCTGAGGGCTCTGTTCTGTTCCATTGGTCTATATCTCTGTTTTGGTACCAGTACCATGCTGTTTTGGTTACTGTCGCCTTGTAGTATAGTTTGAAGTCAGGTAGCATGATGCCTCCAGCTTTGTTCTTTTGGTTTAGGATTGTCTTGGCAATGCAGGCTCTTTTTTGGTTCCATATGAACTTTAAAGCAGTTTTTTCCATTCTGTGAAGAAAGTCATTGGTAGCTTAATGGGGATGGCAATGAATCTATAAATTACCTTGGGCAGTATGGCCATTTTCACGATACTGACTCTTCCTATCCACGGGCATGGTATGTTCTTCCATTTGTTTGTGTCCTCTTTGATTTCACTGAGCAGTGGTTTCTAGTTCTCTTTGAAGAGGTCCTTCATATCCCTTGTAAGTTGGATTCCTAGGTATTTTTTCTCTTTGAAGCAATTGTGAATGGGAGTTCATTCATGATTTGGCTCTCTGTTTGTCTGTTATTGGTGGTGTATAAGAATGCCTGTGATTTTTGCACATTGATTTTGTATCCTGAGACTTTGCTGAAGTTGCTTATCAGCTTAAGGAGATTTTGGGCTGAGATGATGGGGTTTTCTAAATATACAATCAGGTCATCTGCAAACAGTGACAATTTGACTTCTTCTTTTCCTAACTGAATATCCTTTATTTCTTTCTCTTGCCTGATTGCCCTGGCCAGAACTTCCAACACTATGTTGAACAGGAGTGGTGAGAGAGGGCATCCCTGTCTTGTGCCAGTTTTCAAAGGGAATGCTTCCAGTTTTTACTCATTCAGTATGATATTGGCTGTGGGTTTGTCATAGATAGCTCTTATTATTTTGAGATACGTTCCATCAATACCGAATTTATTGAGAGTTTTTAGCATGAAGGGCTGTTGAATTTTGTCAAAGGCTTTTTCTGCATCTATTCAGATAATCATGTGGTTTTTGTCTTTGGTTCTGTTTATATGCTGGATTATGTTTATTGATTTGCATATGTTGAACCAGCCTTGCATCCCAGGGATGAAGCCCACTTGATCATGGTGGATAAGCTTTTTGATGTGCTGCTGGATTTGGTTTGCCAGTATTTTATTGAGGATTTTTGCATCGATGTTCATCAGGGATATTGGTTTAAAATTCTCTTTTTTTTGTTGTGTCTCTGCCAGGCTTTGGTATCAGGATGATGTTGGCCTCAAAAAATGAGTTAGGGAGGATTCCCTCTTTTTCTATTGACTGGAATAGTTTCAGAAGGAATGGTACCAGCTCCTCCTTGTACCTCTGGTAGAATTCGGCTGTGAATTCATCTGTTCCTGGACTTTTTTTGCTTGGTAGGCTATTAATTATTGCCTCAATTTCAGAGCCTGCTATTGGTCTATTCAGGAATTCAACTTCTTCCTGGTTTAGTCTTGGGAGAGTGTAAGTGTCCAGGAATTTATCCATTTCTTCTAGGTTTTCTAATTTATTTGCACAGAGGTGTTTATAGTATTCTCTGATGGTAGTCTGTATTTCTGTGGGGTTGGTGGCGATACCCCCTTTACCATTTTTTATTGCGTCTATTTGATGTTTCTCTCTTTTCTTCTTTATTAGTCTTGCTAGCATTCTATCAATTTTGTTGATCTTTTCAAAAAACCAGTTCCTGGATTCATTGATTTTTTGAAGGGTTTTTTGTGTCTCTATCAAATTATTTTCATTTCCCTTCATTATAGGGATATCTCTATACATCACAAAATGTACACATTTTTATTAATGCATTATTTATACACTCTTCTAGAATGCTGCCATGTTGTTTAATATGTGAATATCTGTCCATTATACTAGTGAAATAATGAAAAATAAAATAAAATGATAAAAATAACCCAGAGGTTGATTCCCCAGTTAGACATATGTATTCCAAGTATTCTTCAGACATTACAAACTCACCAGCAATACATCATACCACTCAAAGGCATGTATTGTATTTGTTACAAGAGCCCAAGGAGCCATAACTAATGTGCATACTATAGTCTAATAGATCACGAGTTAAATGACAATGGAAGAATTTACTAAAATTATTAGAGAAAAAAAGAACCTTTTTTTTTTTTTGGAGACAGAGTCTCGCTCTGTGACCCAGGCTAGAGTACAGTGGCACGATCTCAGCTCACTGCAACCTCTGCCTCCTGAGTTCACATGATTCTCCTGCCTCAGTCTCCTGAGTAGCTGGGATTACAGGTGTGCACCACCACACGCAGCTAATTTATGTATTTTTAGTAGAGATGGGGTTTCACCATGTTGGCCAGGCTGGTCTCGAACTCCCTGACCTCAAGTGGTTCACCCACCTCCGGCTCCCGAAGTGCTAGGATTACAGGCATGAGCCACTAACGCCTGGCCTCATCTTCTAATTTAAACACTATACCAAATTAGGGAGAAGCTGAGATCCCTTGAAATGTTTATCTATATACAGTGAAGTAAGGGTGTGAGTAAAATTCCTGAACCCTCAGAGGCATATTAGGTAAGTGGCCCCCACTATGCCCCACAAATACAATTTACTTCTAAACTAGAATAGTGATGCTAAATTGTTCCAGTGGGAATGTGAGCTTATATACAACAAGCTCCTAAAATATACTCACTGATAGACAACCAGCTAATGATTACCTCCAACTTGAGTTGTGATCTTTTATGTCATTGCCAAGGAAGGGGACTTTTTGATACACAAATTATGAGGTTTAGTCATAGAATATTAGAAAAGGAAAGACTGAGATGTTTAATCTGGCCCTCTCATATGGCAGGTGGGAAATTAAAGCCCAAAGAGATGAAACAGCTCTCCCAGAGTCACAAGAAATGTCAGTGGCAAAGCTGCTACCAGCCCACAGATCACTTTCTTTTAGTCCAGACTCTACTGCTTTTTGAGTTATTCTTATAATGTCCTTATTGTTTTGATTTTATTCTTTTTTATTCTAAAATAGGCAAGATGAAGAGACCAGAGAAGGAAGTAATATTTGTACTAGTATTTGACGCCTGGTCTGTTGCCCTCACTCAACTCCATCTAGGAAAGAATAATTACCTTCGCCTTCACTAAAACTCCATAGTAATCAGTGGCAAATCTAATTGGCCTCTAAATCTATTTCTCCTTTCCATTAATAATTCCTAATATTCAAGGGAAAGCACTGCTGTAAGTGAGGTTCTAGCTAAAGTTAGATAAGAATGGGGTTTAAATACAGGCTTTTAAACTATAAAGGAAGACTGGCCCTGTCAGATAAGAAAACTTTTTATAAAGTTTCTAGAATAGAACAACATGGTAGTAGTGTCTGAACAGATAAAAAGAACACTGGAATAGAATATGAAGTCCAGAATACACACAAGTACATAAGGAAATTTAGAATATGGTAATGGTAGCATCTCAAAGGACTGAAGCAGATTTTAATAAATGTTGATGGGGAAAACTGAATAACAGTCTTTGGAAAAAGATAAAAGTATATCCACACCTCCTACTATACACAAGGATAAACTCCAAATGGATCACAGATTAAAATGTAAAAACTGAAACCACGTAACTGTTCTATTGCTAACTTCGTTAAGTTGGAACTACAATTCCTGGAACCCTCTTCTTTGTATTGGTTCAGGTTAGAATATGCCAAAAGAGGAACTTTTGAGAAACTTCGGAGGTGGAAGTAAAATAGCAGCTACTGCTTTCTAAGAGTCTTCATTGACTAATATGATGGTGCCCGGTAAGTTCCAGTTTGTCATCTTTCTCCAGGTGACTGCTGGTCTTGCTGACCAACAGCAGTCCCAGGTCCATCACCAAATGCCTGGTAATGATTACATGGAGGCAACATTTTCCCCACAGATCCCCTCTACACACCACCCTCACAATCCTAGTTCTGCAGCAAGACATGCTTGGCTTCTCAGGTTTTCCTGCCAGCTCTAGTTTGTCACCTGCACCAGTGCTTCAGGAAGAGAGATTGGTGACTTTTGCATTGACCCTCCAACTCCCACTTTTGGACTTTCATTTCCTTAGCTATTTCCACATTTGCATAACGTCTATCCTGTATTAAATTCCTTATCCCATAACATGCATAGTGAATTTGCTTGCATGAGCGATATAATTATTGGTCTTTGGAGTAGAGTTCCAAGGTGAAGTATGAAAAGGATGGGAACCTGGAATTGGTTCTTTGATCTGCCTAGTCTGAAGTCTTTTAAAGGCATTCGTGACCCTATTGATAGTGATAAATAGAATACTGGTAATAGGTGGCATACAGTGGCAAACACATAATACAACTATTACCTGTAGTCACCTGAAGTCAAGTGCCAATAAACTGCAAAGCTTCAGGTGTCCAAGACGCTGCTGTCATTGTACAACAGTACATGTTAGTGGAAATAGAGTTTAAGGATATGGGCTTGGTCAACTTCTTTCTAAGCATGCTGGAGAACTTGAGGAAAAGAAAATTATGATCTCGGCACTTTGAATTCCAGCATATGTTCAGAGAAGAACCAGAAAGCTTCTCTACAATTGTCCTGAAAGATGTCCTTATTTTCTGAAGCCACAGGTTCAAGATTTCAGAAAACTAATTAGGAAATAGAGGGAATGGAACTCTGAAAAATAGGATAAAGACACACAAGCAAATTCTAATGAAGTTGAGGACCTCGAACCCCTAAAGGTTAATCTTTCCTTGCCTGATAACCTATAATGGCCTCTCCCAAAGTAATTACCTGATTAAAGTAATGGCTGACTAAAACCTGGAACTCCATTTCTCCTTTGTTCCTTTTCCCCCTCTTTATCCTGCCTTCTTCTGGATCAAGTGAGCATTTTTAGGATCTAATTTTATCTCCTCTATTGACTTAGTGTTCTTGTTCATGTGCTCTCGCTCACTGGTGCATTCTCTCTCTCTCTCTCTCGCTCTCTCCCCACCCTTTTCTCTCCCTTTTTCTCTCTCAATGGTTGCTCTCACAGCCCTCTTCAACTGAGATTCTACAATAGAATTAAACAATAATGTCCTAACGTGTCCACTGTATGTAATGATCTAACCCCTCTCCTACGCATCCTAGAATAGTACTAGTTACATTCCATTCTTAGGAGAATTGAGGCAGCAGTTCTCAAATGATTTTCTGTGTTTCATGGTTGAAATGAGGAACTCCAGTTGAGAAAGGCTGCTAGGGTTTACAGCACACATCTTTAAATTAGTACAGTCTACCTTTAAATAATATTAACTGCTTCATATATAATGTAAGAACCTTACAACAGTATGTACTTTCATTTCCCCCTCTTATTCTATATTATTGTAATATATTTTATTTCAACACGTTATAAGCCCCACAATACACCATTATCACTGCTGTGTTACCTAGTCAATCATCTTCTAAATAAAATCTTCAAAATACATGAAAAAATGAGGGATATCACTTATATTTATCTACATATTTACATTTTGGCCTCCCTTCTTTCCTTTGTATAGATTCAAGTTTCTCTCTGGTATCATTTTCCTTCCACCTGAAAAACTTCCTTTAATAGTTCTTTAGTGCAAATCTGCTGGCGGCAATTTTTCTCAGCCTTTGTTTGTCTGAAAATGTTGATTTCACCTCCATTTTTGAAGTATATTTTTGCTAGATACTGAATTCTGGGGGGAGAGTTTTTCTTTTAACATTACCAAGATGTCATCCCATTGTTCTCTGGCTTGTATTGCTTCTAATGAGAAGTCAGTAATCATTCTTATCTTTGTTCCTCTTTATGTAATGTAGTTTCTCTGGCTGCTCTTCAGATTCTCTCTTTTATCATTTATTTTCAGTAGTTTGATTATGTTGTGCCTAGCTGTGACTTACTTTATATTTTTACTGCACGAATGGGATTCATGAAAATGAAAATTGGGTATGAAATGAAAATTTCGTAATATTAGGAAATTCCTTCATCATTATTTCTTCAAATATTTATATACCACCTTTCTGAGAATTCAGTTACATATAGTCTAGTCTACTTAACAGTTTCCAATGGATCACTGAGGTTTTATTGATTTTCCTTGGTCTTTTTTCCTTTGCTTCAGTCTGGATGTTTTCTATTGACGCATCTTTAGGTTATTTGATGTTTTCTTCAGCTGTATCTAATCTCTTATTAAGCCCATCTAGTCATTTTTCATTTCTGAAATTGTATTTCTCCAATCCAGAAGTTTCATTTGGTTCTTTCATAGGTCTTCCAGTTATTTTATATTATATCAAATGTTCTCTTCTAAATCTTTGAAAATGTTTCTCTTTTTTAAAGTACTTGTCTGTTAATTCCATCATTTGTGTCATTTACTTGCAAATCAGCCTGCTCTAAGACTTGTTTTTAAGTTTTTTTAGAATGAGTCCAGCATTGCCTTTACCAGGGCTGTTTAGTTCTACTCCTAAGACACGGCCTTTTTAGGGTCTCTACTAAATGTACTGGGTGTTCAACAAGGTCTTTTCCATCAGGCCATGTGGTAGTTCTGGTAGTTGTTCAACTCCCAGGTAGTTGTTCTTTCCCCCAATATCTTATTCTTTGCCTGGCTTTGTGGAAACTAACCTTACACAAGTATAGCACAGTATTTACCCAAACTCTGAAGAGGACTCACACATAGATTTCTGGAGGTCTTTCTCTATGTTGCCCCTTCTTGTCTCTGTTCCACAAATTCCAGATGGTTCAGACTCCCCACACTAATATCTATTTTTCCTCAACTCAGTGAAACCATTGTGCTCTACGAGGTTTCTCTCCTACGACATGACCTGCAAAGTATTCTAGGTAGAAACAGAGTAACTGTAAGGTTCAATGCTCTATTTCCCTTCTGTCAGGGATCACAGTTCTGCATGATTTGCTCAGGTCTGAAAACAGTATTTTCATATATACTGACCAATGTTGTAGTTGTTTACAGTGGAAGGACAAGTTATTCCATCATGAACAAAGTAAAATTTTTATTCTTTTTATTTTGCTTCAATTTCCCTTCTATCAAACAGTTCTGTTCAACAGAACTTTCTGCAATAATGGACATATTCTATAATCTTCTTTGTCCAATACAGTAGCCAATAGCCACATGTGGCTCTTGAGAACTTAAAATATGACCAGTGACTTTTTATTTCAGCTTGGAAATATAAAACTGAAAAGAGCACCACTCTACTGTACAAGAAGACAAAAAGCTGGACAAAGTACAAATCAATGACTTTTCTTAAATCAATCAGACAAGTGAAGTCACAGGGTAGACAACTAACCTAAAATATATAGAGAAGCAAGCAACTACAGACAGAATAAGCATTTGCTTACCTGAGACAGGTGCTGCTAAATATCATAAAAGCCAGTAGGAAGATTAAACAAAACAGTTTTACCAAATGCTAAAGGCTTAACATAGTCTAGCATGAGAGCATGAAGCCTATGGAGAACACAGACACAGAGAGGTTATTGCTCTCATGGAGGTTTTTTGTTTTTTTCCCCAGGAACTCTACCAGGCTCTCACAGGAAACACTGATTAGAAAGGAATGGGACTTGAAAAAAGGGATGGAGACATATGGGCATATTCTGATGAAGATGAGGACCTTGAGCCCCCAAGGGTTGGTCTCTACTTGCCTAAGAATCTGTAATGGCCTTTCCTGAAGTAACTGTCCTGAAGGAGATCTAATCTTTAGACTTACCTTTCATTCCCTCATCATCTCTCATTGCTTCTAGACCAGGGTTTCTCAACAATGGCACTACTGACATTTGGGAATAAATAATTGTTTGTTGTGGGAGCTGTCCTGTGCACTGTAGGATGTTTAGCAGCATCCCTGACCTCTATCCACTAGATGACAGAAATGAATGAATCTGACTGTCTTTCAAACGAGTAATAGAATAATATTAAAGAAAAAGAACTAATCCAAGAAACTTTTCAACCCAATATTTTGACTATGTGCCCTCAGGCAAAGACAAAAACAATCCTTAGGAAATACTGAATTTGTTAGGGAGTTTGCTTTACAGTGGCATTAATTAGTACCTCTGAAAACATATTCTGTATATTAGAGGACTGAGAAAATATATGGAGAATAATAGAAAGTCATGTTCCTCACTGTGGAAGAAGGGAATGACAAATATGGAAAGAGGAAGACTAGAAAGAATTCTGCTGTGGCATTAAATTGGAATTGGGGATATCTATAAGTATTCATAATCTTTAATACTTTTAAAAATATAATACAGAAATAACTACAGATATATGTATTTATATGGTATATATATACATGTATATGTAAACACGTATCTATATGTATACATATGTATATATTTGTATACATCTATATCCACACAGATACATGTATACATGTATATATATTTTTCCCTAGCTTAGTCTCCAGAGAGAAACCCAAAACATTGATACCTCATTAGAAATGAGCACACCTAGCACAGAGATCTTGATTTCTAAACCATTCTCCCTTAAAGGGAACCAGAGCTAACCAAAGAAATGGCAGCCTGTGGGACCTGGGCAGGGAAGGCAAACCATAAGGCCGGAACATCTTGTTGCACCAGAAAGTAAATAAATGCTCAAAGAACAATGGAGACAAGTCAAAAGAATGTAGTAATTAGCTTAAAAAGACTCCCAATCTGGGACAATTTGAGCAGCAAATCAAACTAAATAATAATAGAAATAGTCCTTTAACCCATTTAGCAAAATAAGAAAATAAAATAATTCATGAGATCACACTGATATAAATGAATAAATAAATGGTGGAAAAGGGAAAGCTCTTTCTGGTAAAACATCAACTAATATAGAAGGAATGAACAGAAAATGCACAAAGTCTAGTCTCAAAATGTCTCCCCACAAAAACTACAAATGAAAAAACAGTAACTTCACGGTAGAGAAACCTGGCAGACTCCACCTGAACCACATGATCAAAGTTCATTTCCCCAGGTATGAAGCACTCCAATACCATGTGTCTCTTTATAAGATGTGCTGAGAAGAATAAGTATCACTTCTGTAGTATTTTTGCCCCAAAAATGGAAAACAGGGATCTAATCATGAAGAACCATAGATAATCAAATTGAGAAACATTCTATAAAATAAATGGCCTGTATTCTTAAAAAGTGTCAAGGTCAAGGAAGACAAAGAAAAGCTGAGGTTCTAAGCCGACATGAAAACTAAATGCAAAATCTAATCCTGGATTGGATCCTGGACAAGGAAAACTAGCAGATCAGACATTACTGGGATAATTTATTTAATATTAATATAAAATTTGAGTATGAGCTATATATTTGATAACTGGACTATGATTATGTAAGAGAATGCCCTTATTCTCAATAAATACAAATGTAAGTATTTAGGGGCAAAAGGCAACTGTATGTAATTTACCCTCAAATGGTTTGAGATTAAAAATTTAAGGAGAGAGAGAAAATATGTTAAAACAAATGGGGAAAATAATGATTGAATCTGGGTAAAGGGTACACAGGAGTTCTTTATACTAATCTCACAACTTTTTGTAAGTTTGGAATTATAAAAAAAATAAAAAGTTATAAAAATAGGCTTCTTACTCCCTCATGCTTTAGGTATGGGACTTAAAGTAGTTTGGTTATGACAGTGTAACAAAGTGGTAATGAAACTAGAGGAAGCATAAAGAAAGGGAAATAAAATAAAGAATTAGGATGTGTTTTGTGGTTATACATTTTAAAAAATCAGGCTTTTTTTTGTAAATAAAAATGCTAAGTGAGGATATAAATGAAGCATTTCTAATCATAAAAAGGATAGCCAAAAAAAGACTCATTCAACAGAATTCTAGGAGTACTACAAGAAGCTTAAAAGTGATACTCTGAAGACAAGAAAAGAAGCATTGGTAAGTAAAATGACATAGCAGAAACTATTTCAGGGGATCTTTATAACAACTCACAGATTAGCCTCTGCTTTTTGTTCCCTCAGTAGAATACACTGCCTGGCGCCACAGCACACCAATTACCTGTGACTACTGTCTACTCTCCAGCATTCCCTGGCCCTTTACTCCTTCTAATGGAGTGGGTGGTACATTTTACCAAGAGTCTGTTATGACTGCTCCCAAATAAGTTTATATCACATTTACTTGTTACAGTAATTACGCCATCTGACAGAAACTAATGAACTACAAGTGCAGGAAAAAAGCTCTTGTTTCTCTGAAAACTACAGTGAATACTTTCGAAAGACAATGAATCTGAGGCGAATTTGATATAGGTAAAATAATTATAAAATATTAGAAAAAGCCATAAAAATCTAGAGAGATTGTGCACTTAGACTTCTTTTTAAGCGATGCACTCAATTTTTACAACTCTTTGAAGAAAATGAAATTGTAAATGGATGTGGTTTATGCAGGAATTATTCTACAGAACTCTAAGCCTCGAATTAAAGAAAAGGCATTTGTTCTATGTCTTAAGATTGTTGGGTCAGTGTTTTTTTATGTTTAATTGAGATAATATGTTTGAATATGTATATATCCTTGTTATAATTTCTGTTTTAAATGATTTTTTTCCATTAACCAACTAATTACTGGTGCTGACTGGATTAAATAAGTTTCAATTTTACTTAATGTCTGTGACCAATAATATGTAAGAGGCTGGAAGTAATAACAAGCAGATTCATTTTAGAGGACACGTTAAAATTAAATTGACATCAAATTGGGCAGGCATGACCTGATACACTGCCTCTCAAACTAAGTAGAATGGTGCTGATGTGCAAACTGTTACTGGTCTGTGACAAGACAGGTACAGAAAATGAGAGTAAATATTTAAAATCCTTTAAAAATCAATTTGACAGAGTCATTTTAATCTATTTAATCTAATAATTAAAAAAAAAAAAAAAAAAAAACGGGCAGGCGCAGAGCCTCACACCTCTAAGCACAACACTTTGGGAGGTCAAAGCAAGTGGATTGCTTGAGCCCAAGAGTTTGAAACCAGCCTGGGCAACCTGGCAAAACCCCCTCTCAACAACAACAACAACAAAAAATACAAAAACTAGCCAGCCACACTGTCACACACCTATATTCTGAGCTACTTGGGAGCAGGAGGATTTGCTTGAGCCTAGGAGGTGGAGGTTGCACTGAGCCATGATCGTGCCACTGCACTCCAGCTTGGGTAACAGAGGGAGACCCTGTCTCAAAACAAAACAAACAAAACAAAAAACAAAAACCTTGAGTTTTCACATTTGACTCTTTTTTTTTTACTTTTTTTTTTTTTTTCATTTTTTTGTGTGTTTTTCTTTTGTATTTTACAAAAGTGCTAATCTGCGATGGATTAGAAATTTAAGACTGATATTTAACCACAGGGAGTTTGCCAAGTACTTATACTATGTGAGTTTTGATGCTATCATGTACTACAGACTACAGAGTTAGATAAAGTAAGATCTCACCCAGCAGTGAAATTCATAAAATGAATCTGCTTGTTATTACTTCCAGCCTCTTACAATTCTTAAGAGCAGTGAAATTCTTAAGAGGCTTGAGTTTTAGAGAACGTGGATTAGATAGCTATTGTAAACCTCACTGCTTTAGTGGCATGTGGGGTGGGATGGGGTCCAGGGATAATGAGTGTCCTCTGACACAGAAAAAACAAGCAGGCAAAAGGTAAAAGGAGTGGAAGGTGGGGAGTGGACAGAAGGATAGAGAAGCAAATGTAGAATAGCTTTCCCCCAACTTCCTTGAACATAGACAGTTCATTTGACTCATTCAACAAATATGTATTGAGTACTTACTATGTGGTAAACACTGTTACAGGCACTAAAGATACAGAATGCACAACATGAAGAGAAATCTTTGTCCTTATGGAGCTTAGATTTTAGAGATGAGAAAAAGACAATAAAGAAAATAAAGTATACATATTTATTTTACAGAATCTAAGATGTCATTGATTATTAAATACATCGATTTCAGAAATGCTAAAATGTGAAAAATATATATGCCAAGAATCAATAAACATGGCAGTAAGTTAGACCAGTGGTAAGATCTGAGGGGAAAATAAAGTAGTAAGGAAGGAGGATAGGCAGAGTTGGGTGGGTTTGAGTAAAAGCCTGAGGGGAGTGAGAGAATGAATTAAATAGACATCTAGGAGAAGAACAGAGGGAAAAGGCAGAGACTAGATGGAAAGCAGCCACTGCTTTAACACAGAATGCTTTCACAAAGACAACATGGATTCCACTCAGAAAAACCTCCTTCAACTACTACATTTACAGCTACCCTTCGCCTCCTCTCAAATATAAGGAAAACAATTTACCGAGAAATAATTTATCTTGATTTTCTACTCAGAAGGTAGGCCAAGGATGATTCAACTACGGAGAAGGAAAAAACTCAAGAAAACACACTGCTATTACCTAAATCAGTGAACTGACAGGCAAGCACCCTTGAATGATTTAACTGACTTCAGAAATTGTTCTCTTGCTAGCAGGGTATAAAGAAGGCAAATGAAAATTAGGAAAAGCTTCAAAAGAGAAACCTAAAGCTCTGTATTTTCTCTTCCCCAAGTACTAAATGGCTGCTCTGAATTCTCAGCACCTCTGCTTCTAGGGGTTTTTGATCCATTATTCAATGTTTTTAATTCATGACAAATTACATCTAAATTTTCTTGCTCATGTTCATTTATGGGACATTTTTATCTTGTCATCTTTTTTCATGTACCATGCAAGCAAGAAGAAAATATCCAGCACAACATACCCTTCAGAAACAAGCTAATGGCACAATTTGGTGTCAATTTCACAGCTCAGTGAAGTGAAAGTGATCTAGCTGGCCATCCACATACACCTAGAAGGAGGTCTACTGCAAGTGCCCAGCCTTCATGTTGCTTGTGTCATGCCTACAAGCAAGATAAGTTCAAGTAGAAACATTATGTATTCAGAAAAAAAGCAGTTATCATTCAAATGCCCTTAGAGCTAGCTAGAACAGAAAGTGGAGACACAAAGCAGAGCGAGACTTTCATTTTTATATTGTGGAGAGTTGTTTTTCAGAAGTCATGCTTATATTCACAAATGGTACGGGATTTTGATAATGTTTAGAAGCAGAAATTTTATTTAACAGATGCATGAAAATTGAATAACTATCTTAACAGTTTCTCATGCTTTATAATGGGGGCAAAATCATAGACTTTCAACTAATATAAAACCAAAATGCCACAGGAAGAGTATGCAGCTCCTATTATTAACAATTACAGTAATACCAATACCATTATTTACTAGCATGGTAATGACTCTATTTCATCCTTAGGCCAATTCTGTAAAGTAAGGAGGTACATACATATTAATGATTTGCCCAGTTTTATAGATGAGGAGGCTGAATCTAAGGTCACACTGTTAGTAAATGGTATAGTCAGAACTTAAATCCTATTTTTTAGGGTGGACTCCAAAACATCACAAAAGAAATGAACATCTCACTACACTACAAACTTATGAGCTATAATTAGAATGTTCTTAGCCAAAATACCCTACTATGCAAGCTAAATGCTTTCACACGATGCACTAAAATAAATGCAATTCACAAATAAATGTTAAACATAGTAGTCTTTCTCACTGGCACTTTGGTCTTTAATATTAGATCAAGCTAATGAGACTGCTTTCAGTGACTTACCACACTACAGACAAACTAACATTTACCACTGCCTCTAGAACAAAGGTCAAGCTCTTCAACCTGGTCAGTAAGACCTTTCACAATCAGGCTCCTTTCCAATCTTAGCCCCCTATACGAACTTTTCACTGCAATCAAAGAGTGACAGTAAATATTCATGAATAGGTCTTGAATTTTCCTGTTTCCTAACTTATGCTATTACTTCATCTGAAATGCTTCCTATGTTCTTCTATCAAACTGCTATCCATCCTTCAAAGGGAAGCTTAAGTACACATCTTCCATGAAGCTAAATAAAAGTAAATAGTGAGCTCTGTTCTTATTATTCACTGTTAGCTTTAATGGTAGAAAAACTTCATCTTTAAGAGCCCAACATTGTGCCTTACACACACTACACATTCATATATTTGTTAAACAGAAGGAATACAATGTATTAATAATAGAAAGAACATGGCATTTGTACACAAGAGACCTGGGTTTAAATCCTCCTTTTCTACTTACTGAGCAGATCATTTGGCCACATCTCTAAAATAAGGAATAAAACAATCTATATCAATGCTATTTTGAGGTTTGAATGAGTTATGATGTGCCAACACACCACTCCAAGGTCTGGCACAAAACAGGTATTCAATAAATGTTTGCTGAATCTGTAAAATAAAGAGGCTAGACTAGATGGTCTCTAAGGCTTTTTTCTGGTCTATAACATACTGTGATTCTTTGAGAAGCTAATCATAATACTTTTCATGTAATATCTTATATTGCTACTTGTTTCATGTATCAGTATTTTATGCAAGTATGCTAGGGATAGATCCTAGCATAGTTGCATGTGGTCATGATCACAGTGACCAAGTATTTGGCACCTTACATATATAAATTATCTCACTGAATCCACATACCAACCTAATGACATAGGAACTATCTTCATTTTCAAATGAGAAAACTGAGGATCAATGGGGTTAAGTAACAGACCGAAGACCACAATCTAGTAAGCGGTATAGTTCAGCTTTCACCCCAGGTCTCTGACTTCAAAGCTCCTATTATTCTTAGTGTGCTATGGGGCCTCTTGAAAAATGTCAAGGAGAAGGAAGACCCAGTATCATCAATTAGTAAAAATAAGGCAGAATAAGAGGTGGGGATGTGCTGCCCTTCAATGAAAATGGCTGTTTAAAGGAAGATCTATACACCCCAGCACCTGGTTAGGAAAAAAAAAATGCATTTCTTGAAAGTAAACAGCATGCAAGCACACGCTGAAGCAATGGGAAACTTTTACTAGAGCCCTACCTGAGGGCAAGATCTGTCTGACCCTGGGCAGTTATGCCAAATATAAAAGAAAAATGATTAAGATCAAGATACTTGGCATTCTTTCTAAGACGCTACTTTTTTCATAACTATAAGCAATAGATGATGCGGCTGCTGGGTGCCTGCTAGGATTGCCAGGGACAACACTCAATAAAGAGTGTCTCTAGTGAAAACACTCAGGAAAACAGATTGTACAGTTTGTATATCTGGGCTCTTCAATCATAGAAAATTGAGGGAGTCACATTGCCAGCCAGTTCTTCAGTATGAACTTTCTCATGATGTGGGTGTGTAAGTCACTGGGATAAGGAATATAATGAGAATCATATGTGACTGCCTGAGTGAAGCTGAGACTTGCTTACAAAACAGTTCAACTCAGCTCAAGAATCACTATTGGCTGCCCCTACGCTGCTTGAGGCACTGGGCTGGGCACCCAAGAGTGGGTGAGAAAAGAGATGTCGTCCAGCCTTCAGGCTGCTATACCATGAGACAGAGGTGGAAACAGATTGCTTCACTACAGTGGGATCAGAGCTACCTATAACAGATAACATCTCACCATTCTCTGAGTACACAGAGGATACCAAGCCAAAACTGGGGGAAGAGAAATAGAGAAGCTTTGCTGGGGGAAAGGGAGGTGATGTCTGACCTAAATCTTACAGAATGAAAATACTTTACCTTGACAAAGAAGGTAGAGAAAGATCTTGTCAACAAAACAAACAGAGGTCAAGAAAGGCTAAAATGTGTATGATATATGTGGAGAACTAAAAGTAGTTAAGCTTTCTAGAGATAATAGAAGGGGATGAGGCTGCAGAGAAGGGAGAATCCCATCTTGAATGGTTTTGATTACCTATCACGAGTCATTGAAGGGTTTAAGTAAGGTAGGCACATGATCAGATTTGCATTTTTAATACAAACAAATCCCTTTTAGAAGCAGCTAGTAAACCCTTCTTTGCAAATGAATTGTGAATTGTCAAGAAATAATATCACTGTATGATAAACATTCTAAAAGAACTCAGTCACATGGTTTGCTGCTTACTTGCAGCAGGGCCTGAAGACCAGTCAGTATTAGTAAGTGGCCTATGATAAATGACCCATTCAACTCTGCAGTAAGGCTGGGGACAGAGAGGGGTCTGAAGTGTCCCTAATGGAAACAGCATGTGTTCTTGTATTTGTATTCACTGAACACACCACATGTGGTGCCCACACATGGCTGAAAACTCCAGGAAACCTTAGAGCCCCTATCTATCTCCTTGACAGTTCTCACTGTAGCCAGCCTGGAAACCAGGGGCCAGGCTGGGGGCTGAATTTACCTTATTCTCCACTACTTTCTCAGGCTCTTCTTCATCATGGAAAAGTAAGAGTTAATTCCAAAGGTGCTCTTAAATTAAGGAGGATATTAGAATTTAAAACAGAATACAATTCTTAACACTGACAACTAAAAAAATATTGTGAAGATAACCAATATACACCCTACGTCATACACTAACTAAATAAGTGGGTAATTTTTTTTTCAGCTCAATAGTTAAGAAAGAGGAGGAAAAACTTGGAATATGATACCACTTTGCTGATTGCAGCTCTGTCCTTCATAATACACACCTACTGAAGCCACAATGGATTTGCTTACTCAAGCAGATACAAAAGATCCTGCCCAAAGTATCTTGTAAAACTATAGGGCTAATCTATGGGGCCAAGAATAAAGGTCCACACTCTTATTTCAAGTCATTGTTTTTTGCAAGTTTGTTTCCTACCTCTTTCCATGAGGGCTTGGTAATTCACTGGCCTAATTTCTCCCCTTTTCCACATAATAAGAACAAACTAAAACTTAAAGCAGTATTGGGACATTTAGCAGGGGGGGAAATCCAGAGCCATACAAACTGCTTCCTTGTATAGCAGCTTTATCATGTGAGTAAATACTTACTACACATGTTAATTAATAATGGGTAGAACTCAGAGGAATAGCATTAATTCCTTAATCCTCCAAATCCCTCAATTTGTACTGTATTATATAATTCTTTATATACCCTAATAATAATTTATCCCATGAAGAGAACCGCAATAAGAAGACAAAGCGAGTACCATAACTGGGGGAGACAGAATAACCCAGAGGTTGAGAGCACAGCTTTTTGAGGAAGACAAGCCAGCATTTCAAATCTCCACTCTGCCACTTGGGAGCTGTGACCTTGAGTTTTCTTATTTGTAAAATGAGGACAAGAATAGTATCTGCCCCATTGGGTAGCTCTAAGGATTAAATAAGTGAATGCACAGAAAGTCTTTATTTCAGTATCTGGCATGTAGGGAAAAAAATGCTCAATATATGTAAGCTCTAATTATCATCACTTCTCATAGGGTAGTAAGGCAACTCACTATCCCTACACATCTTAGGAATAGGTAGAACAAAATCTCCCACAGGTAATGTTTTTAAATCTTTAAAATTAATGTTTAATTATACTAGTAGTACATGAGGACATTCTCCTTTGCCAGAGATAATTTAAGTGAATTCCTTCTTGGAGTCAAGAGGGCTGAATGAGATAATGTCTTGCCATCTATAGTAGCTCTAAGAACTGATGAATTTCCCAAGGACAAGGGCAAAAGGTCAGCACCTCCACCAGGACCCGTAATGCAACTGGGATTCAGCCAAGCTTCACTTCCCCCTGAGGCAGGGTTGCTTGCCCTCCATGTTGCCTTGAGCTCTCCCTGAGACGGGCAGGCCCTTAATGGTAAACACATTGTCCAGCAAAATGAGAGGATGGATGTGTTTCCAGCTCAGGAAACTTAATAAAAATTCTTTATCTATTTTATTGAAAACTCAGTTCTGAGACATTACCTCAGAGGTCAGGCCTGAAGACCAGCCATTCACTGTTTCATGTTGAGACCAATCCACTGTTCCTCAGAGCAGCTTCTTTGAGGATTTCACTCCTCTTGTTGTGATTAAAATGAGGACTCTCAGCTACTTACATATAAAATTTCAATTAACACCCAACTAAGAAATTAATTCTACACATTAGAGAGGTGTCTAATGTAAGCAAGTGGCAAATCTCAGTCCCAGGACAGTCGTGGAAATTCATAAACCATTTTCAATATTTCAAAAGGAAATATAGTTTCTCTAGGTAAAACTATGCAGTCTAGCAAAAAGTCACATTTCTTTGCTGATCCTAGAATTCTATCAGCACAGTACAGCCATACTGATTACTCATACCGATCACTTCAATGTGAGGTTTTTCTTTTTAACATCCTGGACGACATAAATTGAAAAGACTATTTAGGCATTCTTTGGTTTATTTATCCATTTGTTATATTTCAAAATTTAAAACTCTACATCTCTCACAAGATTTTTAGTCTTACTATTCTTAAAAGAGAGATTATTATAATTTAAATACTTTAATCTACATTCACAAATGTAATATAATTCAGTCAGTCATCCTTTGGTATCTGTAGGAGGTATCCATGGTATCTGTGGGAGGTTGTTTCCAGGACTTCCCAGCAGAGTCCAAATTCCAAAGACCTTTGTATAAAATAGCACAGTATTTCCATATAACCTATGTATATCCTCCCTCCCTTCTACTTTAAATCATATCTAGATTACTTATAATACCTAATTTAATGCAAACTCCATATAAATAGTTTTTATGTTGTATTGTGTAGAGAATATTAGCAAAGGAAAAAAGTCTGTACGTATTTAGTATAGACACAACCATTTACTTTTCCCTCAAATATTTGCAAACAGCAGTTGGTTGAATCCACAGATACAGAACCCACGGATACAGTGGGCCAACTATATTCTAGTTATCTGACTGACAAACCCTTAAGTGACTGGAAACAGTGGCTGAGATGCAAGCCTAGAGATGTAGACATCAGAAAATTCATCTCACAACCTGATGGCAAGGAGGGCCCCTTTCTGTGGTTGGCACATAACACATTACAGAAGCCAAAGAAAGAAGTGGTCAAGTAGCTGAGAGTACAGGATCCAGGGTTTGAGTTATATCATTACCTAATTTTCAAGCATCAATTAGGTGGCTGTGCCCTTAATGAGAAATTGAACTCTGGGTATCACAAAGCTACATCTGACTCAATGATCACAGCTTTTAAGAAACATGGCAATGACTGGTTTTGGTCATCATTTATTTATGCCTCGAATTAATCAAACATGGGAGTATGCACTCATTATCATTCAATATTGAGTTTTGAAAGTCCAACTTTCAAAACATGGGAGACTGAAAGGAGATACAGATGGGAATGATAAAAGGCCTTTTGTAAGGAGCAGTTTGGAAGCTAGCGGATTAGAGCAGGAGTCAGTCAAATCACACTCACCCCTATTTTTATAAATAAAGTTTTATTGGAACACAGCTATACCTATTTATTTATTATCTATGGCTGCTTTCATACTACAATGGTAGAGTTGGTTAGTTGTGCCCATTGGGCCTGAAAAACCTAAAGTATTTATCATCTGGCCCTTTACAGAAAAAGTTTGCCAACACCAGGTTCAGAAGTACAGTTACAAAACTGGAAATGTGAGAACTGGACTCTATACCTGGCTCTATCACTATTGGGAGAAACAAAAATAGGATATGTATGAATTACTAACTAAAGTGTAAAGTGATTCACAAATACAGGGTGGCATGTGATTAGTAATTAATTTGTGATCTTAAGCAATTTATTTAACCTCTTTGAGTCATGTACCACAATCTAATGTATGGAATATTAATATTTATCCTAAGCAATCATATGAAAACATGAGAAAATGTATGTTTTGAAACATTAAAAGGGCTATGAGATAGGGAAGTTTCATTTCACTCTCCATTAAAAAGGATCCTGAATCAGAAACTCTCTCTCTCTCAGTATTCCATATTCCATGTGATTAAAAACAAAATATACAGGACTACAAACATTTATCCCAGATCCCTAAATCAACTGGTTATTAGCCATGTCAACTAGCTAAAAACATTCTCCATTCAGCTAATAATTTTTTTAGAAGAGGAAATTAAGTTGTACTATATATAGTGGGGACATAACTCAGGAATAGTCACATTATTTGGTATCATAATTTGTGCATATGAGATGGCTACATGGTAACATGCTATAACTGCCTTTCCAGAACAGCCCTGGGCCAATATGGAATAATTTCTATCTTATGCTCCAACTCATTTGATAGGGCAATTTCAACAGATTTTCAACAGCTCCTTTCCTTTCCCATTATCCAGGAGTAGCCATAGCCAGTGGGAAATATCAGCTATAACTCCTTAACAAAAACAGAGCTTTAACATTACACTGTGAGAAAAAATGATGAAGTCTCCAATCATCATTTTAACATGACACACCTGTAATTCTCTATTCCAACTACTGAAATGTGCTCAGCTGAGAATGGCTGCAAGATCAAGAAAGGAGGGCAAGAGGTAGATGATGGTATATATTTCTACAAAACTGAAGCCAGATAGTTAAGCTGTAACTACCAGGATTAAATCCATAAATGCAAATGGTGTTGTCTCATCTTCCAAGAAGCATTTATCTAAATGAAACAACTGAAACCAGAGAGAAGCCGTTTACTTGCAATAAGTTAGATGCTAGGATCCTTTTTTCTTCTCATTTCAGACTGCCAAGTTCATCTCCATTAGCACTACCAGAGTCTTTTAAAGATGTGGACATTATGGGAAAGACTCGGGTTTGTGTTCAAAGGCCACAAAAGACCTGGCACCATCTTCTGGCAGAACCTGACTATGGGGACAGATGTGATGGTAGTTAGCTCACCCAGCAAGCCGAGATCAATGTTCTGCCACTCCCCCAGTGAGAGCTATTAATTACATGGTTCAGCTGCTGGTTTTAGCAGCATGGTTTTAGTCAACATGTTGACTGATTCATTACCAAATGTAGCAGGCGAAAAAGAACAGCATAAAATGGGTAAAAAGACACCCAAATATACATCCTTCCTGTCAAATACTGAGATGGGATTTAAGTACTCCAGTATTCACTCAACTTAATAGCTATAGTTTGTGTTTTCCTTAAAAATTCAAATCATTTTAAAGACACCTATAGAAAGGTTACACAGATAGTTCAGAGAATGGACTGAAAACAAAATATCATATGAAAAGAAAAGTATAAATACTCTTGAGGGGGAGTATATATCGACTATATATTTCCACTTCTGGGACATTTTCTAAATATAGCTTAAATAAAAAGCAATCATATAAAACAATATATCTATGCAATAAAATTCTTTAAGGAATACATTTCAACAATGTAATGGAAACAATTGTTCAGCCTTCCAAATCAATTGAAGTAAATTTATTTTTTGCATGTATAAAACTCACATAAATAGTTACAGTTCTGGTATTTAACTTTAATTATAGATGGAATCTTCAAGAGAGATTTTATTCACATTCCAATAAACAAAGAGTGCAAATTGCCTAAATCACCACTAGGTGACAATGAAATGTTACTGCAATGCACTACCTTATTTTCTAACATATTATACATTACATATTTATTTGTTTGCTCTCTCCTACATGCAAATTAAAGCTCCACTGGGTCCGGAACTTCGCTGTCTTAGTCACAACTGTAACCTCAGCACCTACCACATGGTACCTGGCACATAGTATCCAATATACACTTGTTAAATGAATAATGGTGACTCAACTATGTATTATGGTAGGAATAGGAAGAAGATTACTCCTCACAGGGAGGAGCTAGGTAAGACATTTAAAATATTGAGGAGGTAAACACCAAGTCCTGGTATCTGAGTAGATGAGGGACTGCAGAGGAGAAGGAGTCTAGGATGAAAGGGCAGGTTTCCTATCTGAGTGACCAGGTAAATGATGGCACCATTAAGCAACACAAAGAATTTATGGGGCCGGGCACAGTGGCTCACACCTGTAATACCAGCACTTTGGGAGGCCAAGGTGGGTGGATCACTTGAGATCAGGAGTTCGAGAGCAGCCTGGCCAACATGGTGAAACTTTGTCTCTACTAAAAATACAAAAATTAGCCAGGCATGGTGGTGCATGCTTGTAATCCAGCTACCTGGGAAGCTGAGACAGGATGATTGCTTGAATCCAGGAGGCAGAGGTTGCAGTGAGCTAACACCGCTGCACTCCAGCCTGGGTGACACAGTGAGACTCCATATCAAACAAAAGAAAAAATATTTGAGTTTTGAAAGAAAAGTAATGAGTCCACAATTAGATAACCTTAGTTAAGGGGTACCTAAATGCATGTGTCCAGCAGACCACTGAATATATGAGGAAAGGAAAGGATGAGGCTGGAAATATATTTTTGGTAATAGTTATAATCATGAAAATATATGGGATCATACAAAGAGAGAATGTAGAGAAAACCACAATGGAAAAGAACATAAACTTGAAGAACATCAACATTCGGTGAGTGGATATATTTGGGAAAGCCCCAGGAATTAAAGTAAAGAAGCAATTACAAGGTAATAAAGAATCAGAAAAGTCAAGGAAGAAGAGCACTTCAAAAGAAGTGTTTATTCAGGAATACTTAATGGTGCAAAAAAAAAAAAAAAAAAAAGGCTGGTTAGATAAGAGGCTGAAAAGTATTCCTGGGATTTGATAAAATGAAAGTCAGTTAGAAGCCATTCAAAAAAAAAAATGCTTCACTATGGTAGGGGAAGAAATGTTTCAAGAGTGACTAAAGCCTAGATGTGGACTCCCTCCCACTAAAACACATATTCATGTCAGATATAATAGCATGTTAAAATCCCTAGGTGCTAGAAACAAAGAGGGAACTCAATACCAAAGCATTAAGTATGAGAGCCAATAGAGAAGTGGTGAGGAACCACACATGAATTGGAGAGGAGGAAACCTGGTTCACAGAAGGCAAAGAATCAGAACTGATACTCCCATATAAAGCAAGGACCCTGGAAAGGCCTGCCTCCTCCATGAAACCAGGACCAGGAAAACTATCCCTGGAAGACACAAGAAACCTTGTCATCTGCCTTCTGTATAGGAACACTGTATTCAGTGATAAATTAAACCCCCAGGCCTATGTGATACACAGATGTGGAATCTGAATTTATACCTCCTAAATTATACAGGATCCCAAACCACAAAATAAACATCAAGAACAAGTCCTCAACTGGTGAAACCCCTGAGTTTCTTCACCAGAAGCAAATGCAAAGCCATTTTGTAGGAACTCTTCCACTATCATTCACAATAAAAATGATCTTGCAATTTTTTTTGAAAAAAGCAAAGACCACACAAGAAAGCCATTCACTAAGAGGGAGTAGAAAGACACAATAAATTGAGAATTAGCACCCTGAAAAGGTGACATAATATAACTGTGACTATCATTAGTGCAAACACTATTTTCAGCCCTTTGCCTTCTGGGCACCTAAGATTACACCTCTTGGCCCACTTGAGGGAGGAGCTAGATGAACAACATGTATATGACTTGTATTAAAGAGACAGGCAGGCCGGGCACGGTGGCTCACACCTGTAATCCCAGCACTTTGCGAGGCTGAGGCAGGTGGATCACCTGAGGTGAGGAGTTCGAGACCAACCTGACCAACATGGTGAAACCCTGTCTCTGCTAAAAACACAAAATTAACCAGGGGAGGTGGCTCATGCCTGTAATCTCAGCTACTCAGGAGGCTGAGGGCAGGAGAATCACTTGAACCTGGGAGGCAGAGAATGCAGTGATCGAGATCGTGCCATTGCATTCCAGCCTGGGCAACAAGAGCAAAACTCAGTCTCAGGAAGAAAAAAAAAAAAAAGCAGGTTCCAGTATGAGATGCTCTTTTCCTCTAGAATGGCAATTGGTGATACTCAAGACAGTGGCTGACTTCCCAGTCTGGGTCCCTGAGTGATTAGAGTGAGCAGAGGCTTTGATGACCTGCAAAAAACAGATATTAATAGCATATATAAAATATGCACCTTTGCTCTTCTAAATGTCTATTTTTGGATTGTTTGTTATAGTAGGATAAGCTAGCCTGTCCTGTCTGATATTAGGATAATTTAAGATCACTTATAAAATGTTATATATGTTTAATATGACTAAATATATTTTTTTAAAAAGGAAGAGTGACTAGTCAGGAAATGTCAGTCATAAGTGTAGGTTATGTTTTCAAAAACTGTGGCTCACATTAGTAGCAAAGAAATAGTACAGTGGCTAAAAGGGGACACAAGGTTGAGGCCTTAAAAAAAAAAATAGGAGAGGCTGGGCGTGGTGGCTCACGCCTATAATCCCAGCACTTTAGAAAGCCGAGGCAGGCAGATCACCTAGGTAAGGAGTTCAAGATCACCCAGGACAACACAGCAAAACCCTATCTCTACTAAAAATACAAAAATTAGCTGGGTGTGGTGGCAGGTACCTGTATCCCAGCTACTTAGGAGGCTGAGACAGGAAAATTGCTTGAACCCAGGAGGCGG
This sequence comes from Papio anubis, assembly GCF_008728515.1. Classification (NCBI taxonomy): domain Eukaryota; kingdom Metazoa; phylum Chordata; class Mammalia; order Primates; family Cercopithecidae; genus Papio; species Papio anubis. Next base: position 22,486,324 of record NC_044991.1, on the reverse strand, counting down.
AGGTTGCAGTGAGCCAAGATCACGCCATTGCACTCCAGCCTGGGCAACAAGAACAAAACTCCATTTCAAAAAAAAAAAAAAAAAAAAAAGGAGAGACTTGAACATATGCACAGGCTGATGGTAAAGATAAACAGATTAATGTAAGAGTTAAAGAAAGTAAAGATTCAATGTATCTCTATCAAATGCCAATGACATTACTCACAGAAATAGGAAAAAAACTCCTAAAATTTAGACGGAACCAGAAAAGAACCTGAATAGCCAAAGCAATTCAGGGTAAAAAGAACAAAGCTGGAGATATCACATTACCTGACTTCAAAATTTAGTATAAAGCTATAGTAATCAAAACAGCATGGTACTGGTGAAAAACGATGACAACAACAAAAAGCAAAAAAAAAAAAACCAGACACATAAGACTGGGCATAATGGCTCATGCCGCAATCTCAGCATTTTGGGAAGCTGAGGTGGGAGCATTTCTTGAGACCAGAAGTTCAAGACCAGGCTGGGCAACAGAGCAAGATGCCATCTCTACCAAAAATCAAACAAAAAACTTAGCCATGCACAGTGGCGCATGCCTACAGTCTCAGCCACTCAGGAGGCTGAGGTGGGAGAATTGTCTGAGCTCAGGAGCTTGAGGTTACAGTGAGCTATGATCACACCACTATACTCTAGCCTGGGTGATGGAGTGAGACCCTGTCTCTAAAAATAATATAATAAATACAAGAAAATGACTTGTATTAAAAAGGCAATAACAGATGCTGGTGAGGATGTAGAGAAAGGGGAACCTTTGTACACTGTTGATGGGAATGTAAGTAAGTACAGCCACTTTGGGGAATAGTATGGAAGTTCCTCAAAAAACCAAAAATAGAAATACCATATGACTCAGTAATCCCACTATTGGGTATATATCCAAAAGAAAGGAAATCGATATATCAAAGAGATACCTGTACTCCCATGTTTACTGCAGCACTATTCACAATAGCCAAAATATGGAATCAGCCTAAGCATCCATCAATGGATGATGAATGAGTAAAGAAAACATGGCATATATACACAATGGAATATTATTCAGCCATAAAAAGAATGTAATTCTGCAATTTGCAGCAACATGGATACAACTAGAAGACATTAAGTGAAATTAGCCAAGCACAGAGAGCTAGATATTGCATATTCTCATTCATATGCGGGAGCTATTAATAAAAAAGCAAATCCCATGAAAATAGAGAGTAGGTTGGTGCTTATCTGATTCTGGGAAGGGCAGAGTGTAAAAGAGTAAAGGAGGATAAAGCGGAAAAAAAGAATATAAATGTATTTATTACCACTGAACTAACTGTATACTTAATAATGGTCAAGATGGTAAATTTTATATATATGTTCTACTGCAATAAAAAAGAAAAAAAGAAAAAAAACAGCTTTGTCACATAAAAAAAGACAGAAAAGAAAGGCTATATGTAGTTTATTACCCTTACCTAAGCCCTTCAAGCAAATCTTACAAAACCATCAGTTGATTTTTATCACCACTGTCCTCAGAAATCTTACTCCCTTTCTGTATACTAATTAAAAAACTATGGAGTAAAAGGCCCTCAAAATTTCCCCTAAAGAATAAAATATTTTCCCTCTGTACTTTGTCAGTCCTCCTGTCTTCTATCTTCATAGCAGAAACCAACTATAGTTTTATAAACATACTATAGTTGGGATACTGGAGTGGTGAATGTTACTTAGCAATGTCCGTGTATTGGTCCTTCAAAGAGCTGTGCCTGACTTTTGATGCATAATTTGTTCTTCAAAATGTGAACAGGCTGAACGTGCACAGGTCAAACAGTGGAATTTCATGTTATACAAGGAATCCTGTTAGGATCTTCATAGACACATTTTCAGGATTTACATGTTCTTCAGTCTTTTTATTTTCCTTCACTTACCAGCAGAAATCAAAGAAACAAGAAAATCGAGAGTAAAGATGTACTATTTTGGGCACACCAATAATTTTCTATCTTTATCTCAATTGTATTAGATTATTAGACCTAACTATCTTTTTGTTACTCTTAGTAACTTTATATTTAAATTTCCCAATTATTTGTATAAATAAGGGAAAAATGCAATAAAATATACATATAGCTGCACAAACTCACAACAAAGATGGCAATAAGAAAGACATATGAATGTCTAAAACTGGCAAGTTATCTGAACCCCAGAGCATATCAGAAATGCCTGCAAATAAACAGGATAGCAATCCCAATAAAAAATGAGTAACACTTTACAGAAGAGGGAATTCAAAGGCTAAGAAGTATATGAATAGACGTTCAAATTCATTAGTAATGAAATAAATGCAATTTAGAACAACGAGGAAGTATATTAAAAATTAGAATGCTGAAGAATGTCAAGAGCTGATGAAGAAGAGGGACATAAAAACACATTTGTTGAGGCGTAGACTTAACAGTGGAATGTAGCCTTTCCACTCTAAAGGAATCTGGCAGTGTTTTGTTAAAGAGGTGTGTGTGTGTGTGTGTGTGTGTGTCCCACAACCTCACACTTCCAGCCCTGAGTATATATTCCAAAGACATTCTCACACAGGAATTTCAGGGAAAAAATACAAAGGTGATCTCTGAAGTACTGCTGTGGTAGTGGGAAGCTAGAGAAATCTGGTTGTCTATCAGTGGGGGAGTCATTGGTAAAATGTGGTGGATGAGCATACATGATGAACATGCATGCAACAGTTCCTTCGAAGCAATTTTTTATTGCTGTAATTGTAATTTCTCCATTCTCTCATCCACCTTTTTCTATGGACTATGAGCTCTTCAAGGGCAGAGATTGAACCTTGTTGATCTTTGTTTCCAAGTCATCATAGACTGTTCCTAGCCATAGTAGGTATTTATTAAATTCTTAATAAATGAATAAAAATGGATTTAATAAAGCTTTTAAGATGAAAAACCAAACAGTGTATACACAATATGAGAACACAATTCTCACTTCTACGTAAAACAACAGTTTGACAGTAACTCCAATAATAGTGGCAGTTTAACATTTTTCTTCACTTTGGACTTAACTAGAGATAACAGCACAAACTGATGTTAGTCCAGAAATGCTCAGGTATGTTACAAAACTATGAGAAATGGCTTTATTTCTAAAATATAATATAAATGCTAGAAAAAATCTAGTAGGGACTATTGTAGATAACCTCAGATCAATGCATGTTTCTATGAAAAAAATGTGTTGCATGTTCAATGGATGAAGCATCAAATATGAAACGACAGCTCAATGGTTTGCATTATTTTTTTAAAAGAATTGGCTAGCCACATTTATGTATGATGTTTAGAATCCACTAAGAGCAGCTATAATGGAAATGTCAGTTGAAACTACTTCACTATTTGCCTTTAAAAGTGTTGTGCTGCATTTTAAAGACACTTAGATATTTGGCATTAAAAACTGTGGTGATCACATGATTTCTCTCAGAGGAAATTGCAAGGATCGGGGAAAAGGACAAAAGGAGACACTGGCAGTAGAGGCAGAAAGTCAGTTTTCAGCTCCAAACCTCTGCTCCTGAGGTTTTCCTCTAATCACAACAAGTCAACTGTCTATGCATTTATCAGGAAAATGTCTTCCCACAATTCTGATGTTTTCAGCTGCTGCTGTGTTCTCTTGGATGAACATTTCAGAGAAAAGACAGGAACAGATGTGAAAGACGTAATAATTTATTAGGAACTAGTGGAGTTTGTGCTTTGTTCAGGGCAATCACATGTCCTAAAGCATAATATCACAGGACATAAACATGCCTCTAAACAATTCAGTTTTTATGAAGCAGAAGTGGAAGAAGTAGAAAACCAGTAGTAGTTGTAATTTTGTACTATAACATTTTGCATTAAAGGGGACACATTTTGAACTCACTCCAAGATACTACTATATCCATTCTATTTAGCTAATGGAACAGGAGTCTATTTTAACCATCTAGAAAAGAATGGGATTAAAAGTCTTTCTATTACATATTTTTACAAATGCATGATACTAGAGAGGAACCTTAACAGGGCACACATTCTATATTTTTGTGACAAGAGCTACAGTTATTATTATAGTACTAAGTCTTCAACCTAGCCTTCTATTGTTCTTTTGAAAGACAAAAAATAAAACTCATTTTTAAAATGATAGATTCAGAAAATAAAAGGTGAAATGATCAACATCCCTAGCCAAATGCACAAGCTTTGCAAAACAAAAAAACAACAGCAATAAAATCTTTCACTAGAAAAACAGCATCGCCAAAATTAACCTGTTCCTTGTGTAACTTGTTTGGCATGATTTGGCACCCAGTAAATCCGTACCTAAAGAATGATAGGCCAGTGATTCCTGGACTCAGTACCAATTCAGCTCCAGACTAATGGGTCACTGTCAGGCCAAGTCAGAGGGCTGCCCTTGTCCTCTCATGTAACACTGGTTGTAATTCCAGAATAATGTAGCACAGTAAGATATGCACCATCACCTACTCCTACTTCCTCTTCTCACCCTCAAAAAGGAGACTGTCACCACATTTATTGTACAAGATCATAATAAGACTCCAATTTTCTCATACTTCCTCTAGGAAGTCCTCCTACTCTGCTTGTGCCTCTGTCCCACTGCCTGACCCGCTCAGGATGAAGGAGGTAAAAACCTGTACCTTTCTTCCTAGCCTTAGGTATATCACCCTAATTTAGGCTCTCTTGATTTCTCCCAAGGGCAATTAGCTCATTCAACAAAGTTATTGAGCACCTACTATGTACAAAACAGCATTCTAGGTTCTGGGTATACAACAGAAAACTAAATACACAAAAAAGTCTGTAATCATAGAACATTCTAGTAGGAGAAAACAGACAATGAAAAAATTAAGTAGAGTAATGATATAGTTAGTACAGTGGAAGGCTGAAACCTGTGCAGGAATCGGGAGAATATTAGCAACACAATGATAGCTGCAGGCCTCAATGAGAAAGCCCAAGCATGATGGAAGTTGTAGGAGAGGAGGTTAGAAAGAGAAAAGGAGCTCAAGCTCTGAAAGGTCTTGTAAGGCCACTCAAAGGATCTTGGCTTTTATTGTATGTGAGATGAGAAGCTACTCTGATGGTTTTGAGCAGCAAAGAGGCGTACTCTGTCTGACTTACTATTTTAACTGATCCTTCCAATAGATGTTAATAGGTGTTTCACATAAAAAGAATTCAAATAAATTTGAATAACCCTCTCTACCGAATGCCTCCCTTTATGATTAACAAAGTGCCTTAGCACATTTAAAGCTCTCAGAGCTCCAGCAGAAAGAAGCCAATGCTTATTTATTTATTTTTGTGACTGGCCCTCACTATATTGCTGAGGTTGGTCTTGAACTCCTGTCCTCAAGCAATCTTGCCACTTCAGCCTCTCAAGTAGCTAGGATATCATATATCTACTAGTCCCATATAATCATCTCACTATTGGAATACCTTTTAACATCTCACAGAATATAGTTCAGATCTAAGGCCAGGAAACACTGGCCTAGATGCTTTGAGATCTAGTATTCTAAGACTCTGTATCAGAAACACTTTAGAAGACTCCTAACTAAACTGACATTATACAGGGCCAACAAAGTTTGTTATGAAAAATAGATAACTTCAGGCTTTGGATGTCTATCCTTTCTCTTTCTCTCTCTCACTCTCCCTCTCTCTGTCTCTCGAGTGAAATAATAACAAAGAGAAGGGGAAGGGAATCAGGAATACCTGGAAGCAAAGTCAGGCTAAAATATCCCTCAACAGACTGTGATACTAGGCAAAATCAAAGTTAAGGTCATCAGTTCAACCAGAGACCCCTTGGTGTCTCCTCTGTCACATAAGAGTAGTTCAACCACTTGAACTGTTACAACTAACACAACCCTGCAGCCATTTATATCCGACACAATGTTTAGTCATCTCAGTCACTGACTTTGTAAATTAGGCTTTATGCAAGCAATAGTTTGGAGTTGCTAATCTAGAAAAATAGTTTTCCATACTACAGTATGGCTTCATTAAAGTTATGTCTTTTAAAGCAATATATTCATCATCCAATTTGTTTCTTTGATCTTCTCTTATTTACATCAAAGTATCTCAAATAAGTTTCCTATGTCCATAATATTTCTTAGTCACTGAAGCTTAATATAAACTAACAGCTGATTTCTATAGCTTCATCTGCGATACAATCAACTATGAGATTTCCCTCTTAAAATGAAAAAATATGAATAAAGTAAAATCAATGCTAATGAAGAGACTAAACTGACAGATCTAGGAGTAGGATTGCTATTTGTTGAGTTCCCCAAGGAGCAGTGACTGACTCTCTCATTTATTATATACATAAAGAGGGCAAATATGTCATCCCACAAGGCCCAAGTAGAAATGGAGAACCAGGGCTTTCCTTATGGGAAGGGGATAGTTCCTACGATGAGAATGACTACCAGAAGCCAGACCTTTATGAGACTACCAGAGATCCAAAGTGGTTGACAGAGAAGCACACCAGGAACAGAGTGGAAGCCAAGCTACAGAGCCCAGCGAAGGGGTGAGAGGCACGGGTGGGTCATGAATTAAAACTAGCAAAGACCAACAAGAGGAGACCAAGCAAGCCAAGAAGGCAGTCTGGAAGAATTCTAGAATCAGAGTTGAAAAGTCCAAAGTATTTTTAAGAAAGCCCTAAAATTGGCTTTCATGGGGAAGCTTTACGTTAGGTGTCGATTGAGATGAATAAGAGACAAATGACAGTTTTTGCCATCAAAAGATCAATAATAATAATGACTAGCATCTATTACATCCTTACTATATATTATACATGATGTTAATGTGTTACATTCATTTAATCTCTTTAACAGGCCTCTGAAATATGTCTTAATCCTCATTTTACAGACGAGTAAACAAAGGTTTAGAGAGATTGAGCAACTCAACTTTTTAAAAACAGTAAAACTCTATTGCATTTGTGATTCACATATTATAATACATTACATACAATAGCCCAAAATAAACATCTCATGCCAGTGACACAAAAATGAATATCAGGCCAAAAAAAATGAGCAATAAGTACATTATTGCTTTCTTTAACTATAAACATTCAATTATGAATGAAGACAATTTACTACATACTGATGCAGTTTTCTTTTCATTTCATATAATCATCCTACTCTCCTATACCTACACTATTCAGTATGTTCCTGTGTTAATTCTTATACGTGTGTGGAGCAAAATAATAATAATAATAATTGTAATAATAATATAGTATTTTGTACTTTTAATGGGGTGATGTTGATAGATCAGTCCTCAGATTCTATATGGCAAGAGATCACGTTGATGCAGCATTTAGGGAAGGCCGACCAGAGAGGATAAGCTTGATCTAAGTTTTTATCTCAGAACAAAAGGAGTAGGGGGTTAGTCAGGATAGAGAATAGGATCCACAAACAGAGTAGCAGTAAATGATAGTGGAAAGGCAATTAGGAGCTGGATCACAAAGGGCCACAGTTAAAAAGTTTAGACTGACTTGTGGGTTATGGTGACTTGTTGGTAGATTTGATACAGGAGGATGCTCTGTTTAGATCTGCACTTCGAAATTCTACTATAAGATCTTAGGGAGAATGGGTTAAAAAGAGGGAGTGGGGAGGCAGAAAGACCAATTCAGAGGTTATTGTTATGGCCACGTGATATGGTTTGGCTGGGTCCCCACCCAAATCTCATCCTGAATTATAGCTCCCATAATCCCCATATGTCATGGGAGAAACCTCATCAGAGGTAACTGAATCATGAGGGCAGATTTTTCCCATGCTGCTCTCATGATAGTGAATACATCTCACAAGATCTGATGGTTTTATAAAGGGGAGTTCCCCTGCACACACTCTCTTGCCTGCTGCCATGTAAGACATGCCCTTGCTCCTCCTTCACCTTCCACCATGAGTGTGAGGCCTCCCCAGCCATGTGGAACCACATGTGAGTCCACTAAACCTTCTTTTCTTTATAAATTACCCATTCTCGGGTATTTCTTCATAGCAGTATGAAAATGGATTAATACACCGTGCCTCTTCCATCATGTGGGAAGCAACACAGAACATAAATTAAAATGTTTAAACGTATTCGGGAGAAGATGATGAGGGTGTCCATTACAGGCCCAGGAAGAAGAATAAAGGATATTTGGAAGAGATAGACAGATACATAGATATTTCATATATATGATATATAGATATAAATAAATATACGCACATGTGCATGTGTGTGTACACACGCACACACATGCATGTACAGGCACATGTGCTTAAATGAGGCCTGAAGACTGCCTTGGTTGTGGGGAATGTTAAAAACTGCCAGGTTTCTGCATGGAGCATCAGGGGAGTCAGAATGACCACACTGGAGGGAAAAGAGATGAAGAACATGGGTTTAGACCTGCTGAATTGAAAGTACCGGTGATATACACTGAAGACTGCAATATAAGTGTAAAGTTTAAAAGCAAGATCCAGGGTGAAGATATATCTCTAGAGACTTCTGAATGATTCCTTATATTCCCCCAGAGATAACAGTACTGAATATTAGGTTGAACTATATGAAACTACCAATATTCTATTTTTTTGACCTCTAAAAATGACAATTTCAACATGAGAATCTACTTTATCTATGAGTTCCTTGAAAATAAGACAATATGTAAATATATAAGTATTTCTAAAACAGAATCCACAACAGATATTTCACAAATATGCTGCAAGAATAAAGAATAAATTACATACATTTATGAATCCTGTGCTCGTTGTTGTTATGTGGTTTTGTAAAATTATTATGAAAATTTGCATATTTTACACAATTAATAGAACTATAAGACTGATGTATTGCTCAATGGTAATTTCAAGCAATTGTCTTTTGTGGGGTCATGCACACCATGTATCCATCCCATGATTTTCTGCCTATGTGAGGAACTAGTAACTATAGTTTTTCAAATGGTTTATCAGTGCTCATTAATTTACTTACTCCCAACCAGTCTTTGTAGAGGGAGAAATGAGAAGAGGTGGATACCAGATCACCAACGGAAATGTTTTCTCTAAGAAGGTACCTCAGTTTCCGCATCTGCAAAGTAGAGATATCACTTGTATCTGTGGCTGACTATAAGGATTAGAGGAGATATTGCATGTACCGCATGGGACACAAGAGAAGCTTAGTAAATGGGTGCTTTTGTTACTATGTCAGTGTTGTCAAATGACCAGCAGCAACTATTCAAAAATCATCTCCTATGTCAGGTTGCTGATGATCGACTATACAAGTTTATTTATAAGCTTAAAATTCTTGGGACAAGAATTTAGTGGAAGCAATGTTGACACAAAAAGCCAGACATAGTAAATGATACATATATTCAGAAAAACTATGTAGTAACCATTGAATCATAAAGATCTTAGAACAGAAAATGGCCTTTAGAAGTTATCTCATCATTATTCCTTCAACAACCCCCAGATAGAGGTGAGAAAGCCTAAATATTTCAGGGATGGCAATAATTATTACAATTATTTTAAAAGTTTCTCCTTTTTGCCAGGCGTGGTGGCTCACACCTGTAATCCCAGCACTTTGGGAGGCCGGGGAAGGCAGATCACTTGAGGCCAGGAGTTAAGACCAGCCTGGCCAACATGGCAAAACCCTGTCTCTACTAAAAATACAAAAATTAGCCAGGCATGGTGGTATGCGCCTGTAGTCCCATCTACTCAGGAAGTTGAGGTAGGAGAATCACTTGAACCTAGAAGGCAGAGGTTGCGTGAGCCAAGATCACACCACTACACTCCAGCTTGGGCAACAGAGCGAGACTTTGTCTCAAAAAAAAAAAAAAAAAAAAAGTTCTGCTTTTGTTGGGCTTAAATTAAAAAGCATGTATGAAAATGTCAGCTAAGCTGATTCTAGTCACTCTTAGTCCCGTTTTCCCTTCTGACAACATGGACAACAAGTTTATTACTTTCTCAAAAGGAATCATAGGAATATAATACACATTAAGGTATCTTCAACCTGCGTGTATCATTTTCAGTCATGCTTATTTATCAGATAATTAAGCCACCACACTGAGGTATAATGATGATTGCACTGATAACCCAAAATCTTCACTCCTTCCAATGGGGATGTGGGTTGACTCTGGGTTCAGCAACGTTCACTTGCCTAGACAAATAGATGTTAGCAAATGTGATGCAAGCATAAGGTTGACAAGCACTTGCTCCTTGTTTTCATCATAACAGTGTGCCCAAGGTGATCTGTTAGAGGATGACAGCCTGGTGAGCAGTTGTCCCAGGGAGGCCTCAGATATGCAAGAGAGGCTGAGCATAATCAGGGAAATTGCCAAGCCACTGACTTCAGCTGACTACAGACAAGTAAGTAAGCCCCATGGAATGCAGCTCAGGTCAAAGATGTATAAGCAAAAATAAATGTGTATGGTTTTATGCTACCCATGTTTTGTGGTTATTTCGTCACAGAGCATTACTATGGCAATATAAAACTGATATAGTGACCGTTAAGCATCCAAAAATTGTCTACTTACTAACCCTATAAAAACCCAGACTTCACCAGAATGACTACATGATGGCATCTCAATGACAACGTGAGTTATATGTACAAAAACCACTGTTCTCCAGGTGTTTATAAACAGTCTGATTTCAATACAGGGTTAAATATGGAACCTTTCCAATTATACTACTTTTAAACTCAAAATTAGAAGGCATCAACAATATTGAATTGCTAGGATTATATCCATTTGAGAAAACTGAGTAACAGTTGATCTCTAGGTACATGTGGGGGACTAGTAGTGTACTGTACTACACCTTGGGCTAAGTGACCTACAACATGTTTCCTATGACCAATTTCTGTGATTTCTTACTCTATATCTTGAAAGAAGCTAGTTACCTAACTACACAGAAACACTGGTTTCTAGTGAGAAGAAAGAACAGTTGGATTTCTATTCCTACTTCCTGGCAAGGTTTCTTCAGTAGGTTTCTCAAGAGTCTAATCTTGGCATATCAATGTGGAAGAAAGTTTATAAGCTGGGAAATCTATTGCTTTTAATAGTCACTCAGGACGCTAAAACAGCTAGGTGCCAGGGCAAATCACTCTGTAGAAAATGGGAACAAGACAAGCCTAATATCTGTTTCTGGAATTTGGTGGGAGGAGGACCAAAGTCATTGCCTTCTTTTGATCCTTTACCTATGTCAATTATTTTGTAAATAAGAGAAATAAAATGTAACAAAAAATAAATATGGATGTTTGAGAGTCATAATACTGAATATGCTAATATGTATAAAATATTTTTGAGTTCTTCAGAGGAAGATCATCATATAAATTAAACCTAGTACTATTAATCCTATTATCCAATCAACACACATGAATTAAACCTGCAGTACCTAATCAGAAGTGGGTACTCCCTAGACATATTAAAGCCAATAAAAGCAATTAGAACATTACTAAGTCCAAATGTCTTTGCTCAAGTAATTATTTTTGTAGTCTCTCTAAAATGATTCATATGTCACATTCCAACATAATAGGACAGGACAGGATCAAGTCCTTTGGGACTAGGACTAGTCAGCTGCACTGAAATCCTTTTACTAACATTTTCAAAGTTTAATATCAGGTATTTTACCTTATTTAAACCTAAAGGGTATGTCAACGCCTAGTGTGCCATCAAGAACAGGCTCTTTATTGTCCTATTAGGGTGGAGATGCATACTCTGTAAACTAAAGAGATTAAAAGCAAATGGAGGATATGAACCAGATTAATGATCTGGTCCCTGCAGCCTTACCAGAGAGTTTACTTAAAATGAAAGCTTTGGATGCTGATCCAACTTTTTCGATTTAACCAACGTTCTCACTTGAATGGCCGTCATAACAGCATTACTACTGAAATCCTCTAGCTCATTCTTTCCAAGGCTTCTAGAAAGAAGAACATTGCAGAGAAATGGGATCCAAGGTACCGCCTGCAGTGGGCACAGGAAAGGAGTACTACAAGTTCAACAGCAGAGACAGTGTGGGGCGTGTGCCAACAAATGTTCTTTTAAAAGACTGATTCATGAGGTTAGGTAAAAATCTTTTCATCTAGGTCACTGGAAAACATCCTTGAAGGCAGACTGACTTCAAGACTCATCTATGTTAATGATATATGTAGGAACAAAAGCCAATTGCCATGGTAATGCATACTTAGTAGCAAGAACCACTGAACCAGAGCGGGCTCTGTGAAATACTAGTTTGAAAATATCTGATTCTAAAAGAGAATCAGTTTTCCTTTCAAGTGGTAATGAGAATTCCAGATCTTCTATAAGTATGCATTTAATGGGAAATGCAATGATCCTCACCATACCTTCATGTCTAATTCCCACTTTTTCCCCTTTGCAGATTACCAGAGAATTCGGTTTTTGGTTGTTCCTCATCTAGACATCTAGTTTCTTAGATGTTAGCTCTTAGACACCCTTCGTGGTGTCTTTTTGAGAAATGCAGAAATATTTCGTCTTCAGTCAAAGTTATTTAATTTCTACTTCTATTTTGGTGAGAAAGAGTAATGTATTTATTATGACAATCTATTTTTTCTGATACATTTTCTATTACTTAAAAAAACTTTTTGCACTCACAATCATAAAGAAAGCATGCTATATCTTTAATAATATGCCTAATACAGGTCTCAGTGTGCTGGCCAGTGAATGTTTGAATACTGCCAACACCCAGCGGCCTTCTGGCAGCACTGGGCCTTCTAAAAGCTGTTCTCTGGCAATAGTCTTTCATGCAAGCACTAATTTTATTATAGCTAGTTTATGATTTTCCCTCATTTCCCTGCTATTTTTAAATGTGGGGCTGTAACAGGAGGTGTCTAGAGGCCCAGGAGATGAGGGAACCATTACATACTGTTGGGTCTCTGTGGTATCAGTGGCCTTTGGAAGCTAAGGATTTCAAATGCGATGTCAAAGGGTATTTGAATACAGGGTCCCTCAGGAACTATGCCCAATGAGAAACACATTGCTTTGCTCTCTTTATTTTACTTTTAATTTCTGCTTTCAAGTTGTTGTGGTCTCTCAACACTCTTCCCAGTTTTGTTCTTTAGAGTTATTTTTGTACATTGCCCACTCTAGCCAGACCTGTTTAGCAACATTTAACAACACTGTCTTGGGAGATGAGTTTTTTACATCCAGTATGATGTACCAGTACTGACTTCTATAACACAATGTTAAAACAGTTCATAATGTGAATAAAACCCTGCATGAAAAAATATCAATTTTACTTGATATTATTCCCCATGTAATTCTGGGCTGCAAGTTTTCAGAAAGACTGGCTAATCAGAAAAAAAGTTTGAAAAATTAGAGTGGTTTTCAAGGATGGTTTATGGGGATGAAGAAAGACATTTATGAAACAGGAGAGGAGGGAAGCCATGTGCTTTTCTTAAATTAGGCTTATGTCTGATAACTGGGATAAACAAGTCTCGCATAAGAAGATGACAACTAGTGTTCTGGATCCAAATCCAACCTGTGCCATCCAAATCAACCTCTATAGTCAGAAGAATGAAGGGAAGAAAGAAGCACAAGATAGAACACAAGCAGCACAACGATAAAGATGAAAACACCCTCAGTTTAAATTGCAGTAAAACACATGCAAAACAGTGGAGACCACTGGTAAGAACTATTGACAAAAAAGCCAAACTCTGTAAAATATTTGAAGAGACTTATCCTGAACCAAATGTGAGGACCATGACCCATGACACAGCCCCAGGAGGTCCTGACAACATGTGCCCAAGCTGGCTGCGTTACAGCTTGGTTTTATATGTTTTAAGGAGACATAAAGCATGAATCAGTGCATGTAAGGTACGTATTGATTCAATCTGGAAAAGCAGGACAATTCAAAGGGGTAAAAAACAAAAGACCAATGACAAAAAGAGACACATTGAGAGAGCATTTGAATCCTAAAACTGTATTTTTAACAAAGAGCAAATACTGCAAACGTGACTATTCAGGGTTACATTCATGCTAAAACAAAATAAAGAGAGATAGGAAAAGTCACAAGCATATAAAATGATGGATCTGGCAATACTATTAAATAGTAGCAATCCCTGGATCAGACAGTGCCTAACAAATGTGCTTTACCTGAAAAACACTGAGAACCCAAAGCAACTGTAGACTTCTTTTTCAGATTGTCCTAAATGTAGATTATACTCTGACATTAAAAAAAATAAAAAATAAAAAAACCCACAAACTTTAAAGTAGCTTTAATATGTACAGAGGTCACTCAGCAATATTTATTCCCCATTAATGTTCTTTTCTATTAATTTATTTCCATACGTGTTTCACTTATCCTAACATAAAAACTAAAGGGCAAAGATATGCAACCCAGTTATACATCCTTGCACAGTATGAGACACCAGGTAATCAAGCTGTGTTACCATAAAAGCCACTGTCAGCCAGATCCAGTGGCATATGACTATAGTCCCAGCTACTCAGGAGACTAAGGCAGGAGGACTTCTTGGGCCCAGGAGTTTGAGACCAGCCTGGGCAACATAGCGAGACTCTTGCCTCAAAAAAAAAAGAAAACAAAAAAACAAAAAAAAAAACAAAGCCACTGTCAATGGCTCTTCTACGGGATCCATAAACCAGATCAAACTCTTTAGCCACAGTCAGCTCCATTCATTCAACTGTGCATCCTCTGGATTTACAAATATGTTTATCTCTTTTTTATAAAAGAAGCTACCAATTTGATAACATTACGATTATCCAAGCATTCTTAAAGCAAATTACAAAAATCCAAGACAATATTCTTTGTGGTTTTTTCATTTTTTTTTTGTGCTTAAAATTTCTTTTTTTTAATTTTTTGTTGTTTTTTTATTATTATTATACTTTAAGTTCTAGGGAACATGTGCATAATGTGCAGGTTTGTTACATATGTATACTTGTGCCATGTTGGTGTGCTGTACCCATCAACTAGTCAGCACCCATCAACTCATCATTTACATCAGGTATAACTCCCAATGCAATCCTCCCCCCTCCCATTGATAGGCCCGGTGTGATGTCCCCTTCGAGTCCAGGTGATCTCATTGTTCCAGTTCCCACCTATGAGGTGAGAACATCTTGATTGTTTTGGTTTTCTGTTCTTCTGCGATAGTTTGCTGAGAATGATGGTTTCAGCTGCATCCATGTCCCTACTAGGACACAAACTTATCCTTTTATGAAACTTGCATAGTATTCCAAGCTGTATATGTGCCACATTTCTTAATCAGTCTGTCACTGATGGACATTTGGGTTCCAAGTCTTTGCTATTGTGAATAGTGCACTTAATGAACATACGTGTGCATGTGTCTTTATAGCAGCATGATTTATAATCCTTTGGGTATATCCCCAGTAATGGGATGGCTGGGTCATATGGGTACTTCTAGTTCTAGATCGCTGGGAATGCATGCATACTGTTTCCATAATGGTTGAACTGGTTGCAATCCCACCAACAGTGTAAAAGTGTTCCTATTTCTCCATCCTCTCTCCAGCACCTGTTGTTTCCTGACTTTTAATGATGTATTCTAACTGGTGTGAGAGATGGTATCTCATTGTGGTTTTGATTTGCGACACTCTGATGGCCAGTGATGATGAGCATTTTTTCATGTGTCTGTTGGCTGTATGAATGTCTTCTTTTTGAGAAATGTCTGTTCATATCCTTTGCCCACTTTTGATGGGGTTGTTTGTTTTTTTCTTGTAATTTGTTTGAGTTCTTTGTAGGTTCTGGATAGCCCTTTGTCCAGATGAGTAGATTGCAAAATTTTCTCCCATTCTGTAGGTTGCCCTGTTCACTCTGATGGTTTCTTTTGCTGTGCAGAAGCTCTTTAGTTTAATTAGATCCCATTTGTAATTTTTGGCTTTTGTTGCTGTTGCTTTTGGTGTTTTAGACATGAAGTCCTTGCCCATGCCTATGTCAGATGGTATTACCTAGGTTTTCTAGAGGTTTTATGGTATTAGGTCTAACATTTAAGTCTCTAATCCATCTTGAATTAATTTTCCATTATAAGGAGTAAGGAAAGGATCCAGTTTCAGCTTTCTACTTATGGCTAGCCAATATTCCCAGCACCATTTATAAATAGAGATCTTTCCTATTTCTTGTTTTTTCTGAGGTTTATCAAAGATCAGATGGCTGTAGATGTGTGGTATTGTTTCTGAGGGACTCTGTTCTGTTCCATTGGTCTATATCTCTGTTTTGTTGCCAGGTACCATGCTGTTTTGGTTACTGTAAGCCTTGGCGAGTATAGTTTGAAGTGGGAGTAGTTTAGTGCCTCCAGCTTTGTTCTTTTCACTTAGGATTGTCTCTTGGCAATCACGGGCTCTTTTGGTTCCATATGAACTTTAAAGCAGTTTTTCAATTCTGTGAAACTCATTGGTAGCTTGATGGGGATGGCATTGAATCTATAAAATTACCTTGGGCAGTATGGCCATTTTTCACGATATTGATTCTTCCTATCCATGACCATAGTATGTTCTTGCATTGTTTGTGTCCTCTTTTATTTCACTGAGCAGTGGTTTGTAGTTCTCCTTGAAGAGGTCAGCACATCCCTTGTAGTTGGATTCTTAGGTATTTTATTCTCTTTGAAGCAATTGTGAATGGAAGTTCATTCCGCGATTTGGCTTTCTGTTGTCTATTACTGGTGTACAAGAATGCTTGTGATTTTGCACATTAATTTTGAATCCTGAGACTTGGCTGAAGTTTCTTACCAGTTTAAGGAGATTTTGGAGCTGAGAAGGTGGGGTTTCTAAATATACAATCATGTCATCTGCAAGCAGGGACGAATTTGACTTCTACTTTTCCTAACTGAATACCCTTGATTTCTTTCTCTTGCCTGACTGCCCTAGCCAGAACTTCCAACACTATGTTGAATAGAATTGGTGAGAGGGCATCCTGTCTTGTGCCAGTTTTCAAGGGAATTTTCCAGTTTTGCCCATTCAGTAGGATATTGGCTGTGGGTTTTGTCATAAATAAGCTCTTATTATTTTGAGATACACGTTCCATCAATACTATGAATTTATTGGCGTTTTTAACATGAAGGGCTGTTGAATTTTGTCAAAGGCTTTTCTGCATCTATTCAGATAATCATGTGGTTTTGTCTTTGGTTCTGTTTATATGCTGGATTCGTTTATTGATTTGCAAATGTTGGAACCAGCCTTGCATCCCAGGGATGAAGCCCACTGGATCATGGTGGATAAACTTTTTGATGTGCTGCTGGATCTGGTTTGCCGAGTATTTTTATTGAGGATTTTGCATCGATGTTCATCAGGGATATTGGTCTAAAATTCCCTTTTTTGTTGTGTCTCTGTCAGGCTTTGGTATCAGGATGATGTTGGCCTCATCAAATGAGTTGTGGATTCCTCTTTTCTATTGATTGGAATAGTTTCAGAAGAATGTTAGCTCCTCCTTGTACCTCTGGTAGAATTCAGCTGTTAATCCATCTGATTTTCTGGACTTTTTTTTTTTGGTTGGTAGGCTATTAATTATTACTCAATTTCAGAGCCTGCTATTGGTCTATTCAGGGATTCAACTTCTTTCTGGTTTAGTCTTGGCAGAGTGTAAGTGTCAGGGAATTATCCATTTCTTCTAGATTTTCTAGTTTATTTGCATAGAATTGTTTATAGTATTCTCTGATGGTAGTTTGTATTTCTGTGGAGATTCGATTGTGATATCCCTTTATCATTTTTTGTTGCGTATTTGATTCTTCTCTCTTTTCTTATTAGTCTTGCTACCCGGGTCTATAATTTGTTGATCTTTCCAAAACACAAACTCCTGGATTCATTGATTTTTTGGAGGGTTTTGTATCTCTATCTCCTTCAGTTCTGCTCTGATCTTAGTTGTTTCTTGCCTTCTGCTGGCTTTTGAATGTGTTTGTTCTTGCTTCTCTAGTTCTTTTAATTGTGATGTTAGAGTGTCAATTTTAGATCTTTCCAGCTTTCTCTTGTGGGGCATTTTAGTGCTATAAAGTTCCCTCTACACACTGCTTTAAATGTGTTCCAAAGATTCTGGTATGTTGTGTCTTTGTTCTCATTGGTTTCAAAGAACATCTTTATTTCTCCCTTCATTTAGTTGTGTGCCCAGTAGTCTTTCAGGAGCAGGTTATTCAGTTTCCATTAGTTGAGAGGTTTGATTGAGTTTCTTAGTCCTGAGTTCTAGTTTGATTGCACTGTGGTCCTGAGGGGAGACGGACTGCTATAATTTCTGTTCTTGTACATTTGCTGAGGAGTGCTTTACTTCCAATTATGTGGTCAATTTTGGAATAAGTGTGATGTGGTGCTGAGAGAATGTATATTCTGTTGATTTGGGGTGGAGAGTTCTGTAGATGTCTATTGGGTCTGCTTGCTGCAGAGATGAGTTCCAATTCCTGGGATATCCTTGTTAACTTTCTGTCTCCTTGATCTGTCCAATGTTGATAATGGGGTGTTGAAGTCTCCCATTATTATTGTATGGGAGTCTAGAATCTCTTTAATGAAGTCTCTAAGGACTTGCTTTATGAATCTCGGTGCTCCTGTGTTGGGTGCATATATATTTAGGATAGTTAGCTCTTCCTGTTGAATTAGTCCACCATTGTAATGGCCTTCTTTGTCTCTTTTGATCTTTGATGGTTTAAAGTCTGTTTATCAGAGACTAGTATTACAACCTGCTTTTTTGTTTCTCCATTTGCTTGTTAGATCTTCCTCCAACCCTTTATTTGAGCCTATGTATGTCTCTGCGTGTGAATGGGTCTCCTGAATACAACAGACTGATGGAGTCTTGACTCTTTATCCAGTTTGCCAGTCTGTGTCTTTTAATTGGAGCATTTAGTCCATTAGCATTTAAGGTTAATGTTGTTATGTGTGTACTTGATCCTGCCATTATGAGTATTAACTGGCTATTTTCTTTCGTTCGTTGATGCAGTTACTTCCTAGCCTCGATGGTGCTACATTTTGGCATGTTTTGAGATGGCTGGTACGGTTGTTTCTTTCCATGTTTGAGTGCTTCCTTCAGGGTCCCTTGTAAGGCAGGCCTGGTGGTGACAAAATCTCTAAGCACTTATCTGTAAAAAGTTTTATTTCTCTCCTTCACTGGCGAAACTTAGTTTGGCTGGATATGAAATTCTGGGTTTAAAATTCTTTTCTTTAAAGAATGTTGAATGTGGCTACTCTCTTCTGGCTTGTAGAGTTTCTGCGAGAGATCTGCTGTTAGTCTGATGGGCTTCCCTTTGTGGGTAACCGACCTTTCTCTCTGGCTGCCCTTAAGATTTTCCTTCATTTCAACTTTGGTGAATCTGGCAATTATGTGTCTTGGAGTTGCTCTTCTTGAGGAGTATCTTTGTGTGGTAGTTCTCTCTGTATTTCCTGAATTTGAATGTTGGCCCTGCCCTACTAGGTTGGGGAGTTCTCCTGGATGATATCCTGAAAGGTGTTTTCCAACTTGGTTCCATTTTCCCCCTCACTTTCAGGCACCCCAATAAGATGTAGATTTGGTCTTTTTACATAATCCCATACTTCTTGCAAGCTTTGTTCATTTCTTTTTTTCTTTTTTCTTTAGATTTCTCTTCTCGCTTCATTTCATTCATTTGATCCTCAATCGTTGATACTCTTTCTTCCAGTTGATTGAGTCGGTTACTGAAGCTTGTGCATTTGTCATGTATTTCTCGTGTCATGGTTTTCATCTCTGTCAGTTCGTTTATGGCCTTCTCTGCATTAATTATTCTAGTTATCAATTCTTCCACTCTTTTTTCAAGATTTTTAGTTTCTTTGCGCTGGGTACATAATTCCTCCTTTAGCTCTGAGAAGTTTGATGGACTGAAACCTTCTTCTCCCATTTTGTCTAAGTAATTCTCTGTCCAGCTTTGATCCGTTGCTGGCGATGAGCTGCGTTCCTCTGCAGGGGGAGATGCGCTCTTACTTTTTGAATTTCCAGCTTTTCTGCCCTGCTTTTTCCCCATCTTTGTGGTTTTATCTGCCTCTGGTCTTTGATGATGGTGACGTACTGATGGGGTTTTGGTGTGGGTGTCCTTCCTGTTTGATAGTTTTCCTTCTAACAGTCAGGACCCTCAGCTGTAGGTCTGTTGGAGATTGCTTGAGGTCCACTCCAGACCCTGTTTGCCTGGGTATCAGCAGCAGAGGCTGCAGAAGATAGAATATTGCTGAACAGCGAGTGTACCTGTCTGATTTTTGCTTTGGAAACTTCCACCGTGGGAGGTGTGGCATATCGGTCTGCCCCTAGCGGGGGATGTCTCCCAGTTAGGCTACTCAGGGGTCAGGGACCCACTTGAGCAGGCAGTCTGCCCGTTCTCAGATCTCAACCTCTGTGTTGGGAGATCCACTGCTCTCTTCAAAGCTGTCAGACAGAGTCATTTGCGTCTGCAGAGATTTCTGCTGCTTTTTTGTTGTTGTTGTTGTTGTTGTTGTTGAGCTGTGCCCTGTCCCCAGAGGTGGAGTCTACAGAGACAGTCAGGCCTCCTTGATCTGCTGTGAGCTCCACCAAGTTCAAACTTCCCAGCGGCTTTGTTTACCTACTTAAGCCTCAGCAATGGCAGGTGCCCCTCCCCCAGGCTCGCTGCTGCCTTGCCGTTAGATCGCAGACTGCTGTGCTAGCAATGTGGGAGGCTCCGTGGGCACGGGACCCTCCCAGCCAGGTGTGGGATATAATCTCCTGGTGTGCCCGTTTGCTAAGACCCTTGGTAAAGTGCAGTATTGGGGTGGGAGTTACCTGATTTTCCAGGTGTTGTGTGTCTCAGTTCCCCTGGCTAGGAAAAGGAATTCCCTTCCCCCTTGTGCTTCCCAGGTGAGGCAATGCCTTGCCCTGCTTCAGCTCTGGCTGGTCGGGCTGCAGCAGCTGACCAGCATCAATTGTCCGGCACTCGCTAGTGAGATGAACCCAGTACCTCAGTTGAAAATGCAGAAATCACCTGTCTTCTGTGTCGCTCACACTGGGAACTAGAGACTGGAGCTGTTTCTATTCGGCCATCTTGCTCCGCCCCCTCTTTTTTTTTTTTTTTTTTTTTTTTTTTAAATAAAAGTCAGGTCTCACTATACTGCCCAGGCTGGTCTCAAGCAACTCTCAACACTTTAGCCTCCCAAGTAGCTGGGATTATAGGCATGCACCACTGCACCCAGCAGGACAATATTCTCTGGTTTAAACTGTATACTCTTTGACTGTGTGTTATTCCACAATCATATATACTGTACCTTATTCTTCTCTGGCATGCTCATTAAGTTGAGCTGCTGTAGTTAATTAATACTTCTTTAGAGAACTATAGATCAACATAATCTGGTAGTATTCTTTATGAACTATCCTCTCTAGATTGGAAAAAAGAAAACCCTTTACATGTAGTTATATGGTTTGGCTGTGTCCCCACCAAAATCTCATCTTGAATTGTAGTTCCCATAATTCCCATGTGTTGTGGGAGGGACCCAGTGGGAGATAATTGATTTCATGGGGGCAGTTTTCCCCACACTGTTCTCCTGATAGGAGAAGCCTCACGAGATCTGTTTTGGTTTTTTTTTTTTTTTGAGATGGAGTCGCTCTGTTGCCCAGGCTGGAGTGCAGTGGCATGATCTTGGCTCACTGCAAGCTCCGCCTCCCGGGTTCACGCCATTCTCCTGCCTCAGACTCCCGAGTAGCTAGGACTACGGGCGCCCGCCACCACGCCCGGCTAATTTTTTTGTATTTTTAGTAGAGACAGGGTTTCACCGTGTTCACCAGGATGGTCTCAATCTCCTGACCTTGTGATCCACCCGCCTCGGCCTCCCAAAGTGCTGAGATTACTGGTGTGAGCCACCGCCCCCGGCCGGTGTTGGTTTATTTGAGACTCGCCTGTCACCCAGGCTGGAGTGCAATTGCGCGATCTCGGCTCACTGCAACCACCGCCTCCTGGGTTCAAATGATTCTGCAGCCTCAGCCCCTTGAGTAGCTGGGATTACAGGTGCCCGCCACCACACCCAACTAATTTTTGTATTTTTAGTGGAGACAGGGTTTCACCATGTTGGCCAGGCTGGTCTCAAGCTCCTGACCTCGTGATCCACCCACCTCAGCCTCCAAAAGTGCTGGGATTACAGGCGTGAGCCACCGCGCCTGGCTGATCTGGTGTTTTTACATGGGGTTTTCCCTTTTGCTTGGTTTTCATCCTTTCTTGCCTGTCGTTATGTAAGACATGCCTTTTGCCTTCTGTCATGATTGTGAGGCCTCCCCAGCCACATGGAACTGGGAGTCCATTAAACCTATTTTTCTTTATAAATTACCCACTCTGGGGTATGTCTTCATCAGCAGTGTGAAAATGGACTAATACATACACAGTCTAACAAAAGAGATTAAAAAACAAACCTTAGAGTCTTCAATGTACATGTATTGTCTAGCACAGATAGGGCTTCATAGATGTTCCCAAAATTTGACAATGTTAGCACAACTTCAAAATGTAAGCTCCATCAGATCACTATTATCACTTAACCAAATGAAGGCTGAACTGATTTTATAGAATGCTGGTTAGACATGGTTTATGACCTCAGGAAGTGAGTAGAAGACACAAATACTGCATTATCAGTGATGCGGTGTAAAAGCCAACGGACTATAAGTTGGAAGCCCTGGTATGAGAATAGTCATTAATTGGCTGTATGTCCTCAGATAGGTATCTCTATCAGAGCCCTAGCTGTTTCTGCTGTAAAATGAGGGCAAAGTGCTCTCTAAGATCCTTATCTGATCCAAAAGGTGTAATTCTAAACAAATAACTATCAGGAATCAAAATATTAATAAAATCACATAGGAAACTACTTCCTGTTATGACAGACTAGTCTGTAGCAGAAGAATTCATTTGCCAAAAACAAATTTTAAAATTGTATAAATTTTAAAAATCCATTCAAAGGCACTGGAGTGGTATCAAGGTATTTGGGACGGAAGGGACCAAATCCTGGACAGGGGAACTCACAGAAACTTAGCAGAGCTTTCAGCAATCCCCAGGGCTAGGGAGATAAAACCTGAAGTTCAGAGCTACCAAGCAAGCCAAGATTTGACGTGCCTTTACAGAAACGTGAACCCAAGTGTTTGAGCCACCACTACCCTCAAGACACTATTTTATAAGTAGCATACACCTAATGGAGGAGAAGACACATAGAAAGTAACTGCAATAAATCAAGTTATTGGCATTCTCACGGTACTAGAAAGATAAAAGCTAAAGTTCAGAGTCTATCAAGGTGGTGGGATTATTTAAGTACCTCAGATTTAAAGCTGGGACTATTAAAGGACTAAAGCCTAAGAATAAAGTTGAATCAGAAACTGTTTTAACTGAAACGCAGCTTTGAAATATCTCATTATTGACTGGATTAAGATGATCTACTCCTACTCTAAATGCCTGCCAGATATTAAAGGAAATGTTATCTAGAGGAAGATAATGCCATTGAGATTCTCTTCATATTTTATATACAATGCTGAACATTCAATAAGAAACTGAACCATGCACAACAATAATAGGACCAACAGAAGAAATAGAAAATATAAATGAACCCACAAATTATTAGACATAGAATTTAAAATAACTTATTAATATAGTCAAGGAAAAATGATAAGCTAGAGAATTTCATAAGAGAACTAGATTCTATCAAAAAAAGAAATTGAGGCCGGGGCGGAGCAAGATGGCCGAATAGGAGCAGCTCCAGTCTTCAACTCCCAGCGCCAGCGACACAGAAGACCGGTGATTTCGGCATTTTCAACTGAGGTACTGGGTTCATCTCACTGGGGAGTGCCGGACGATCAGTACTGGTCAGCTGCTGCAGCCCGACCAGCAAGAGCTGAAGCAGGGCGAGGCATTGCCTCACCTGGGAAGCGCAAGGGGGAAGGGAATCCCTTTTCCTAGCCAGGGGAACTGAGACACACAACACCTGGAGAATCGGGTAACTCCCACCCCAATACTGCGCTTTGAGCAAACAGGCACACCAGGAGATCATATCCCACACCTGGCCGGGAGGGTCCCAAACCCACAGAGCCTCCCTCATTGCTATCACAGCAGTCTGTGATCTACCGGCAAGGCAGCAGCGAGGCTGGGGGAGGGGCGCCCGCCATTGCTCAGGCTTAAGTAGGTAAACAAAGCTGCTGGGAAGCTCGAACTGGGTGGAGCTCACAGCAGCTCAAGGAAACCTGCCTGTCTCTGTAGACTCCACCTCTGGGGGCAGGGCACAGTAAACAATATCAAAGCAGCAGACAACTCTGCAGACGCAAACGACTCTGTCTGACAGCTTTGAAGAGAGCAGTGGATCTCCCAACACGGAGGTTGAGATCTGAGAAGGGACAGACTCCCTGCTCAAGCGGGTCCCTGACCCTTGAGTAGCCTAACTGGGAGACATCCCCCACTAGGCGCAGTCTGACACCCCACACCTCACAGGGTGGAGTACACCCCTGAGAG